>NC_051440.1:603864-608185 GCF_001649575.2 Kryptolebias marmoratus
TATATATATATATATATATATATATATAGGAAGAAACAATGTTTCTTGTATTCTAAAAGAACATAGATCTATGTTTTTATTCTGTATATCACACTAATTCAATTAATGTAAACCTCTGAACGTCGACTGTTTCATTTTATATTTTTGTTGTTGTTGTTTTTTGGTAGCAAGTGTTATATTTAGCAACCTAAGTATATATTTGTAATATTCTGATCAACATAATGTGTTTAAAACCTTTGCTCTGCTGTATAATGGCTATAACTTTTAGGTCACTAAGTAACTTAGTACCTATAGTGTTTTCAACGTAGCTGTTGGTGACACCGAGTTAAACCACAAATGAAGACCCTAGGGTTTTGTTCCAGCTTGTTTAATTGTCTTCATGAACATGTGGTGAAAACTGAAATGACAAAAATACGCTCTATCTCAACATGTAGAGACATATATACCCAAATTAAATGATTCAAGTTCGCTAAAATAACATTACAGGATAATCAACAATAATATCCAACTAAACAGTATAATCTGCCATATGATGTAACTTACGGCGTTCCTGCATGACAATCCAGAGTGGATGGCATCTGATAATATTTCCATGCTGCCTCTTGCATGTGAACCTATTTTCGAAGCAAAAAACGGAATACCGGAAGTACGTAACCGGAACCGGAAGTACGTAGCCGGAACCGGAAGTAGAATTTACCGATAATGTATTTTTTATAAAAACTTATATAAAGCATGAATTGTTTGTCTAAACAACTCACAATCATTTTTAATTACACCAACATATTTTTAGAATTATTTATTTAACCTTATAAACTTGCTTATTTATAGAAATGTCTTAAGGACAACACAGATAATATATTGAGTTTGAACCAATTTAGTACTTTTACAAATTCAGTATGCATCATTTCCATTATCTGTTCTAAATCATCACCAGTGCAAAAGAATGTAGTGTCATCTGCAAATAATACACATTTCATTAACCCTGACACATTCACCAAGTCATTCACATATAGAAGAAATAACTTTGGTCAGTTTGTCAGTTCCATCAAGAAAAATACTGTTTGTACAACCCATTTCAGTATGAATTACAGTCCTATCAACTTTTGGTATGTTAGATGCAAGACTTGCGCCAACATTCACAAAATAGTTGTTAAATCCTTTAACAGTTTCTTCCTGATCATAGATTTCATTGTCATCCTTAAGAAAATATTGTGAAATACCAGACTTTGCTTTATTTTTCAAAACACTATTCATTATTCGCCATGTTGCTTTTATATCACTTTTATTTTTGTCTAATAAATCAATGTAATATTCTTTCTTTTGCTTTCATATAATCCATACCAGTTTGTTTTTATATTTTTTATATTTCTCTTCTGATTCTTTTGTTTGTAGTTTCAAGAAGCATGAATACAAGTGATTCTTTTTTTACAAGCATTTCTCAATCCTTTTGTCATCCATGGTTTGTCGACAATATTTGCCTTTGTATAATTGTTTTGCACACAATTCTTTTCATTCAATGCTCCTAAAATTTTCATGAAAACGTCATATGCTTTGTTTACATCGTCAACATACACATCCTCCTTTTGTTTTCCCAGATCATCTTTTAATTTATCCAAAGCTTTTTTTGATGTGTTTATTGTTTTTTCCTTGATTGTAACTGGTTTTATATTATATTGAACATTTACACTTACATCGATTGTTAAGATACCACCTATCACTTCCCCAACTGTTATATTTGTAAAAATGTTATCAATTATTGTAGCACTATGAGTTGTGATTCTGGTAGGTTTCAATATCAGGGGGTACAAATTAAAACTGTGCATTGAATTTAAAAATGTACCAATATTATTTGAATATTTTTTATTTCCCAGATCAATATTAAAGTCACCACACAAAATAACTGTTTTGTTACTCACCATAAGGATGTTTGTAATTTTATCAGTGAATAGCTCTATGTTTGACTCACGTGATCGATACACACAACTAATTATGTTTTTTGAATTTTTATTTATTATTTCAATTGTCATTATTTCCATATTCAAAGACATTTTACTGATTATTTTACATTTTATTTCCTTGCAAACAAGTAGAGTGACTCCACCACCCCTTATATTGCTTCTATTCTCGTAGTATAAGTCATATCCATCCATCCATCCATTTTCTTTACCCGATTCTCCATTCCGGGTCGTGGGGAGCTGGTGTATATCCCCAGCAGTCACGGTGCGAGAGGCGGGGGACACCCTGGACAGGTCGCAAGTCCATCGCAGGGCCACATAGAGACAAACAAGCATTCACACTCTCACTCACACCTAGTGACAATTTTAGAGTCATCCAATAACCTAACATGCATGTTTTTGGTCTGTGGGAGGAAACCGGAGTACCCGGAGTAAACCCACGTGTGCACAGGGAGAACATGCAAACTCCACCTGGGAAGCAATCCTGCAACCTTCTTGCTGGGAGGCAACAGCTCTAACCACTGTGCCACCTAACTCATATCCCTCATTGTGAATATTATCAATATTTGAATAGTTAAGCCATGTCTCTGAAAGTGCTATTATTGTGAAAGTCCTGTTTAGCTGTTTTAAATAATCTGTTATTTTAAATATATTTGCATTTATACTTGTACTATTAAATTGGATAATAGAAAGGCCTCCTTTTGTTATATTAATGTTTTTAAATTGCTCTTCATTGAAATATTCAGAATCATTAATTATTGTCGACCACGTCATCTAAACTGTAAACCCTTAGTGTCAGGGTTTTCATATATTGTCATGTTTGTATATATCGTGTTTTCCATTATATAGGTAAAATATTTTTACCGAGTTGTTACGGTTTGCCGTTTATCCCCTCTTTAACTCATTTAAAACAATCTAGATCTTTAAGTTCTTTGACCATTCTAGCCTGTGTTCCTTCCTTTATTTTGATCCATACATTTCCATTCCGTGTTGCAGCTATTTTTTTTTGTCTTTGTTTTAGCAAATGTTAGAGTGTACACTCTAATATTTGAACATTCCATCCATTGGAATTCATTATAAAGATGAATTTTGAGAAAAATGGCAACAAAAAGTTTAAGAGCGATTTTATGCAAACAAGACAAGATATGAAAAAGCTGTATCACACAGTAGTAGTTGAAGGATATTTCAACTTTGGAGAGACTCACACGGAGAGATAAAGACAACTAGAGTGTTTTATTGGCTAGAGGTCTTTGGCGCTCGGGCAGAAGACAAGTTTGCAGAGAACCGCTGTGAGCTTGAATGATTGAAGTAGGGTGAGAGATTAGGGTAGTCATCCGAGGAAGGGGAGTCCAGAGGAGCGGTGGAGATCAGGGAGGCGGTGGGACGAGACTTTGCTGGCGAGCAGGAGGAGCCATGGCTGGGGAGCCTTATATCCTGCACCTGGACACGATTTGGCAGCTGGGAGCGAGGAGCCGAGATGAGTGATGCCGGTCAGCTGGGTGAGTCTGCCAGGTTGAAATTGCGGCAAGCCTTCACAACAACATTTTAAAATTTAAATGGCATTTCTAGATGAAAGTATGTGGAAGTAGTGAACTGTGAAAGAAGATATTTGCATAAATTGGCAGACCTCATGGAATTTTTTATTCACTCCAATGCAGCAAAAAATTGCAGAAAAGTTAAAAGTGTCATGAAAAGTCGTAGGCATGATGTCATGAATGAGTAGAACATTTTAGAAGTTGGACTGTAGAAATAGCAGAAAAATTGTAGGAGAAGCGAGCCAAAAAACAGGTGGAATAATAACTAGATTTGAAGAGAAGATTCGCATGAGCTAGGAAACTGAAATCAGATAAAATAGCTGAAATTAGTTGAAATAAGCTAAAAACGTGAAGAACAAAGTTGAAATCAGCTGAAAAAAGCAGAAACGACCAAAAAGAAAAATGCTGAAATTAGCCTGAAACAAAATTGTCACCTTTAAGCACATAGAGCTGATCCCTGACCTATGAAGTGTCCAGCTGTGAGGTTTAGCCTTCTTACTGTACACAGTTGCAGAGATAAAGACTTCTTTACCATGTGACCTTGACCTTGAAATCCATAGGGCTGATCCCTGACCCATGAGGATTCTAGTTGTGAAGTTTGACCTTTCTACAGTACACGGTTGCTGAGCTAGAGCACATAAGCTCCTATGACCTTGACCTTTGACCTTGTGACCTTAAACTCCAAAAGGCTATTCAATGTCCCATAGGAGGTCCACCTGTGAAGTTTGAACTTCCTACTGTATACGGTTGCAGAATTAGAGCCTTCTTTCCCATGTGACCTTGACCTTTGACCTTGAAATCTCTAGGGCTGATCCCTGACCCATGGGGGTT
>NC_051440.1:608285-633303 GCF_001649575.2 Kryptolebias marmoratus
TATGTTTATCCAAACTAACTGCTAATGATGAGTCAAGCTTCATGAAAATAAACGCACACACGCACCGTCTCTATTATCTTGAAAGACGTTTCAAGATAATGTTGTGTGTTATGGCACTTGCTAACTTCGGCTACACAGAGAAAGGAGTCTGTCAGAGAGAGCAGGCGAGGGAATTATTCAGTACTGCAGATTTGCGTATGCACAGAAACAATGGACTGCCGTCGAGGAGTGATTTGTTTGCTTAGTGCTGTGTTGGAAGCGGCACTGTTTATTTGTGTACTGCGCGAATAAACTTAGATTTGGTACTTTGCCTCTAGCTTTAGAAACTGGACGATTTCACTAGGTCCCAGAGGAGGATCAAAAATGTTCTCTGTGTGATTTTCATAAAATTAAAAAAGGAATTAATTTCTTATTTTATTGTCCTTTGTATACCACTGTCAGAAATTAGTTGTTTGGTTAAGTTTTTGATGTTTACACAGATTTTTTAAATATGTGTGATGGAGATAAACTACAGTATTTATTTAAATATTATGCGTTTCAGTTAGCTCAGTTTGTTTTAAAAGCCGGGCATTTTCGAAAGAGGACACTTTATGTTTGAAGGATGTTGATGTTGGTCTCTGTCTGCATCTTTGAAACATGTTTGTGTGTCTTATAAGCCCATGGGGGCTGGGCACCTTTTATGGTGTATGGCTCAAAAGAAATAAACTAAACTAACTAACTAACTAATAAACTGCGTGAACTGAAGGATCTGATGAACAAATCTTTCAAACTAGCGTTTCTACCCTGGGGGGCATTGAGAGGATGACAGGGGGCACTGGCAGCAATAGTTTCAAAAAGGGGGCGCTGATATTTTTTGGGGGGCGTTTGCTTGAAGGTAAAGTTTACACCAAAGATTTAGATCAAGATCCGTTTAAACTTTGAACTACTTGCAAAAATATTGTGGCCTAAAACATTAAAACCAGCACAGAACTGCAACTGTATTGATGGTGTTTCTCTTGGGCGCAGCTCTGTGCTGCCTTCAGGAGAACGGGACATCAGGATGTTGTTTTTATAATTTGTCCCACATGGCAGGTACTTTGTAAACTCTGAGAAAAGAACACTCTCTTTTGTGGTATTACCCTTGGAATAATTTCTTTCTATTACATGGGTTAATTTCTCTGAAGGATACACAGTAAGCGCATTGTTATCACAGTGGTTAAACATTTACAAGAGCAATATTCCGTTGTCGGACTTTCCCTGAAAGCGTCCAGCATCCAGACACTGACAGCTGTCAATCTCACAGCAGAGAGGAGACCCGCTCCACTCTGTGTCCACAGTGGCACAAATACAGTAGCATTTTCTGTATTTGCCAGCTGTCTGCACATGTGTACATGATATGATTGATAACAGAGACACATCACTGATCAGTTGCCCCTCCGCTCCTTCACCTCCTCTCCTGTCGCGATTTAGTTAATTTTTCTGCCACGTCAGCTTTTGTTTTTGTTTTCTTTTATTTATTTATAATAAATTAGTTTGTTCGTGAAGCTCATCATGAGTCTGCAAACTGGGTTCGCCTCACTCTCCACCACACCTGACAGAAAGGGGCTACATAAAAAAATGTGTAATTTGATTTACTATTGTTCTGTACAAGAAAATCTTTTGTAATCATGTTTTGTTCCAAACAAATAAAAAAAATATGTTAAACTAAAGATTTCCTTTTAAATTGGCAATTGTTAGGATTTGGTTTTTGTATTCAGTTTTTTGTCTTCATGTTTCAGTTTGAGTTTGTTTATTTTATTCAGCTATCTTGTTCCTTGTGTCTTTGTTCCCTGTGCCTCAGACATCATTCACTTCGCCTCAGTCTATCTCTTGTCTGCCTGCCACACCCATCTACACCTGCCCCAAGCCTTGCAATCATCTCACCTGTGCCCACTTTCCCTAATTGTCTCCTGTCTTTAAAACCCGGTCATCTGCTCCACTTACTCGCTGGTTCGTTGTCTATTGCCTCTGGTCTATTTTTCCTATATGTGGTTCTACTTTTTGTATTTAGTTTGTTTGGGATTTTGTCTTCTTCTTCCTGTCACGTCAGCTTTTGTTTTTGGTTTTCTTTTATTTTAATAAATTAAGTTTGTTTTTCATCATGAGTCTGCATTCTGGGTTTGCCTCCTTCACCCCACACCCTGACAGCAATGTGTTCTTTCGTCACATTTTCCCAATATTTAAATAAACATGAATTTTTTTTTCTTTTAAAAAGATCTCCAATACTGACATCTTGCTCTGTCCTAAAGAACAATTATCAAGTGTCTACTTCCCTTTGCTGTCACCTTATGGTAAAAAATATGCAGGGGGAGGAAATTAAAAAACAAAAAGTTAACAGCCTCTCACAATATTTATTCAGAGACTTTCTGATTCCTTTATATACAAGAACATGAAATATTAGTCAGGTAAAAAAAATACAGAGGATTACATAAGAGTTGACAGAGACAAGCAGAGCCTTTTCATTCTGATGGATGATTCATCACCTCCTGCCGGTGCATTCAAGGACTCAAAGGTTGCGAGCAAATACCATCTCTGAGCTTGAAAAACCTCTGGGTTTTCTAAAGTCCAGAAGCTGCCACCTTTGGATGCCTGGAAATACACACACACACAAACAAAATGTGAGAGGAGTGGGGTACTGAGTCATAATAAACAAAATCTGTTGTTATGGATAATTATTGTTGCCGCCAAAGGTGAAAAGGTGACCATGTTTGGTTTTTTTTGTTTTTTTTTGCCTGTCATGGCATTTCAGGCAAACTATATAGAGAAGATGGCTGCCTACTTGTGCCAGTACAGATTTGATCTACAAAAAGGATATCTTAAGATGAAATCCTAATTGAATGATTTACTTTCTTGAATCAAGACTGAATCTAGCATCAGAGTAGGTAGGCCATATTGTTGTAATAGTAACCTGTTTGTATGACCTTCAACCATCAGGACTGTTTGTGAATTGGTGTGTGAAGGTGTGTATGTGTGAGGGGGGAACTGTGACAGTTCTGTCACAGTTCCAATGACAGAACTGTGACAAAATGAGCTAAAAGAAGCCAAACAACAGCAAACAGATCAGCAGAGTTGAAAACATCCTCAGGTTGAATCAGTAGTTAATCTAAAATGAATAAAAGTAAACAAACAAAGCCAAAAAAAAGTGGTTCAGTACCTCTGAGCAGGGAGGATAAGCTTTGAAGACTCTGCTTCCAAACATGTTTGCCATCCTCAAACACAAGCCTCTTCCCATCTGAAAACACAAAGAGAAAAATCAGGCTGATGTCTTCATTCTAACATCACTTAATACTGACTCTAGTTATGTCAGAATAGCTCTAACACAGAGGATTACCTGACTCATAACTTTTGTTTAGGCATGATTTTGAAAATAGCCTCTTTTTTCCAAAACACTTCACACAATAAATACAACCACACATTCATTATCAAAACAGCCCAGGTGGTATTCCAGAAAGGAGCTTTAAAGGGGACCTATTATGCTTCCTTGAACAAATCAGGATATATCTGTTGGCTACACAAAACATCTTCATTACATTTATTACACAAAATCATTTTCAGATATTGAGATTTCACCTGATCAGTTTTGCCTGTTTTGAGCTCATTTCAGAATGAGCGGTTTTAGGGCTACGTCACTATTATGCAAAAAAGGTGCTGTTGGCCACACCCACCAACTCAGTGTCCCAACTCAAAACATAAAAACTTACTGAAGGATTAAACGCTGCGGATGTGACGCACATATATATCGTTATTAATTCAAACTCTGAGGATTCTGACTTTGGGACAGAGGCACTTAGCTGTTCCGAATCAACATTTGTCAGACAGCAACAATCAACAGGTCCAAACCAGAAAAGTGTCCGGACGGCCACCCGGTAAAGATCAGTTTTATTATTATTTTTTTTAATTTTTCTTCTCCTTTATTAACATAGTTCTAATGTTAGTTTGGACAAACTTGCCGTGACTTTAACAGAGACGTGTTTCTGGGACAGGTGAGCTGTTCAAACTACAACTTTTTTTGTCAATATCGCAGGGACTTTGCTATCAAAAATAAAATGAAGCCACTCAGCTCTGTTCTCCGTTACTGGGAGAATATGCATGGACACATGTTCTATACTGCAGCCAACAACAAAACATTTTCCTTTTCCGCAGACATTTTTCAGCATTTAAACCAGCAGAACAAATGTGGCGGTCTTCTTGTAATGAAGTGGGTGTAGCCACCCTTGGGTTGCTAGGTGAAGGGCTGGGCTTAGCCTGGGGTTGCTAGGTGACAAGGATTGTGACGCAATAATCCCAAGGTTTTTGAAACAGGTTGTTTTGCAGACACCAGAAAACATTTACTTATTTTGACAAAACAGCTGGGCGTTCATTTTTTTTTTTTTTTTTGCACTTGGACTGTTTCTAGAAGCAGTAGATACCCAAATGGAAGTACAAAAACATGCAAAAAGTTATTTTTGCATAATAGGTCCCTTTACCAAAATCTGAGTTTATTCATAAATTCTGAGTTAACTTACTTAAAGTGGGAAAACTGAGTCTTTGGTTCCAGAAAGTAAAAACTTTCTATGAGGTTAATTGACTGAGAAATTTTGACCTTGAATTGTCAGAATTTTGGTATTTTGAGTTAATTTTTTGATCTTCTGTATTTAATTTTCATAGTTTGTTTTCTTGTGATTCTCGTGTTTGGTTTATTCCCTGCTTGATATTATATATTCTTGTGGAATTTTGCTCCCTGTGCCCTCTGTGTTCCTTGTGCCACTTTCCACTTTCCCTCAGTTCATCTCCTCAGTGTTTCTCCAATCAGCTTGTCATGCCCACTTCAACTGTTCCTCATTATCTGTTAGTCTCAGCTGTTGCATACTTGCCAACATTTGGGAATGTCAATGTGGGACAACATAGCGTGAAGCGGGCATCACTGCACCCCTCCCCCCCATTAAATGTTTTGCCAGACACCGCTTATCTATTCATCAGCTGATCATGTCTTTAAAACATCGTGCAAAAAAACCCACTCCCAGAAATACACACAAATTTCGTATCTCATCAGCGTTCTTCACACACACACACACACCTTCTCTCACACACGTAAGGTACGTATTAAAAGCTACGTAAAGATAAGAAAAAACGTTACCATTTTGACAGTCTGACGGAGCAAAATACAAAAAACACAAAAACGGCTCGCGGCAGTGCACGTGTCGTGACTCTCACTCGCCTCTGCTATAGGCTGCCAGGCAAGGTCAGGGCCAAATGCGGGACTTTTGGCTGTCCCGCACAGGTTGATGCGGGACAAGGGATGGGGGGGGGGGCTAAATGTGGGACTGTCCCGCCCAATGCGGGATGGTTGGCAAGTATGCTGTTGTCAATCTTCCACTCACCATCAGCCTCTATATTCAGTCACTTCCATCCCAACCTCGCTGATTCATTGTTGGTCTTATGCCACAGTCAGGTCCTCTTCTTGTGTCTCCTCGCGATTCTCTGTGTAAAGTCTTTTCTTGTAAGTTTTATTGCCACCTCAACCCTTTATTTTCACCTTATTATAATAAGTTTTTAGAAGAGCAAAGATGAGTCTGCAGTCTGGGTTCCTCTCTGTCAAACCTGTCAGAATGAACCAGCCTCGAACGGACCCAGCAGACCCACTCCTTACTCACCTGGACGCTGAAGGAATGTCATTTATGGATCTACTTGGACTCAATAAAACACTACAGAAATTGTTTTCATCTGCTTCACAAAACCCAGACCCACAATACTGAAGAATTGCTCTCTCCATCGCCAAGGACATTTTGTCTTCCCAACCCGGTCTCCTCCATATCCCTGACTACTACCAATTACTCGCAAAGATAATTTTAATCCATCTCTGACCTTCCCCAAGATTCATTTTCCCTCTCAGCAGCATCTCTAGAGCCACTCTGTGTCTCCAGTGTCTTCCACTCTTCATACTTAAGTAGACACAAGCTCTCCGGATGTCATTGCCAACATAGGGTTGACTTCAAGGCTTCTCCTGTTACAGTTCCAGTGTCTCCTATCTCTTCTACACAGGCTTCAGTCACAGATCTAATGCCTCAGGTTCCTGAGCCTGTAGGTCCTCCTCCAGTGACCCCTGAGAGTCCAGTAGGATGCCTCTCTCACCTCTGCTGTTGAGAGGGTCAAGGAAAATGTCTCTCACTCCTCTGTCTCTGGCGAGGATGAGAATAAGACCTCTGCTGCGACTGTCTGGATGAATGCTGGGCCATCCGCCTGAACTCTTTTTAGTCCCTCCATCCTAGTTATAGTTTCCTTTAGTATTTCTTTTTTTTTTTTTTTTGCTTCATCCAGTTTTCCCACTCTACCTTCCCAAGTCAGGTGTTTTTTGTTTTTGAGGACATCAGGTACGTCCCTTGAGGGACATATTTTGAACCACTCAATCTTCATATCTATCCTATTTTTTATTTATTTTTGTTTGTGGGGAAAAAAACCCTCCTGTAATTGCCCAGCTGTAGTGCAGAGCTTTCCTTCAGCTTTACAGGAGGTTTCCTCCCTTTTGTAACATGTGTTACTGTTTAACAGGTGTATCACCCTGGTCAGACTCCCTTCCTGCCACCAGAGTGAGTTACGCCGTCACAAGCTGAATGCTTGATGCCACTCAGGGCTCACTTCTTTGTCTCACTGGATGAATTGCAAAAATAGTGGCATTTTACCATGGTTGATGGAGCAATAGCAGGTCACTCACACCTAGGAACAATTTTAGAGTTAACAATTAACCTAACATGCATGTTTTTGGTCTGTGGGAGGAAACACTAATTAATAACAAATTTATTTTCTGCAACTCCTGCAATTGGTGCACAAATACGCACAATCCACAGACTCTCAGTGCAGGTAAATCAATGCACATTTGAGACTCCAGCAAGTCTCCAACAGTCCAGTGAGCTACTGGCTTTATTGTTTCTATTTTTTTTTTACATAAATGACCAATAACATAAATAAGAGGCTTGACAATAGATGCACTGTACTTTTTTTAAATAATTATGTTTATAAGTACTAACATTGAATTTGTCCTGTTTAGAATGAGAAAGATATTTCCAAAGAAGTGATAGACATCATTAATATAAGACAAAGCCCAGCATCAGACCCAGTCAGAGCAGAAACTGGGGCTGAGGGAACAGAAGTCCTGTAAAACAGACCTGGACTACAGAAACAGTTTTTATTTTCTTTTGAAATGTGAGGACTAAATTTAGTTAGAGGAGCTGGTTTTTCAAAATGCAAATAATCAAATATTTATATTTTTTACCTATTATTAAATTAATGGCTTATTTATGCACAAGAAACAAAGGGTTGTTTTGATTCTGATTCACTGTGGTATTGTAATAAACAGTTTGAGAACAAAATTTAAATTGTCTGTGGTATTTATTTCAACTGAAGTCAAATAAGTTGTTAGAATTGAAAAAAAAGGTAACAATTTGCAGTGACTTTTCTGAATCAAATATTAATAAAAGAAGTTGGAAAAGCCTTAATGAAGTAATCTGACAAGATAATATTAACATTACTTTAGATTTAAAGTTAAATTAGTTCTGTAAACTTAAACATTTCAAAGTCATACAGAATAATATAGGTTTGACCAATTCAGATTAGGTAACTAAAACTACAGTTATTTCACAATACTTACTCAATAGTTCTTCAGTTGGAACTATTTTTAAAAATCCATTAAAAGTGTTATCTCATTTTTTTAAAAGTGAGCCACTTTTTTTTTTCCTTTTTTTATTGTGTAGAGCTTTGATTGATATCCAAGTTTTCTGTCAGATTACGTTCACATGATGGACATGATGGCAACAAAGATGCTACAATATGTGTACTATTATTAAATAGTTTTTTAATTTGTTTTATTTCCTGCAGGCACTGATTTATGAAACAATTTCATTCAGACATACAGGATTAAGAGCATTTTCCTCTCAGTTGCGGAATCATTTCAGATCTTCTATAAAACTTTAAGGTTACAAATTTACTGTATGTTTCTGGCAAAAAAAGATAATAAAAGATACAAATATTAAATTCATGAGATCAGAGCAAACATAAAAAATTGTGGATTACTAGGAAGTCAAAGGAACAGCAAAGAATTTGTGTTTGAACTCACACTTGCCCTTCAGGTACATCATGGACTGGGGGCCCCAGTGGATATTCAGCTGAAATACACAGTACATAAAAACAGTTTGCTGGTTAGAGTGTTTTACAGAAAAGTTGTGGGCAGAAAGGAGAGCTTTACCTTCTGAGTGAAACAGGACTCTACGAACAGGGAGATGATTAGACTGCAAGTCCAGATGACTGAAGCTTTTGTCTTCTAAAACCGGAAACGGCAACAAAAGAGAAAAAAGAAAATAACATTTTCTGGATATTAGTACTTTAGTGAAAAAGCTTTTAGTTATTGTTCAAAAACTATTATACTGGTTTGAATTGATACTTTGTTCCCAACTGGTTATTATGTTCACACAAATTCATGGAAAAAATATTTTTTTCCAGTTGTAGGGTTTTCTCTATCAAGACATATTTTACATAGGGCCTCATGTACAAAAATGTGGCCTACGCACTTTTCCGCGCAAAAGTTCACAAGTTTCAATAATGAAATGACCATGGAAACGTGCAGTTCCACAGGTTTTGGTCCATTTTAGCTGGACTTTGATCCAAAGTATTTGAAGGCCATGCCATTGACATTATATGTATTTATTGAAGGAAAGTTTTTGCGTCCTTTGTCCTATGGCAAGATGCATCATCATTTTAAAAACTCAAGCCATAGTCCCAAACATCCTTTTAACTGATGCAATAAGAAAAGTGTCCAAAACTACAATGTAGACTTTGGCATTTAATGAGGATGTAATGACTGCAGTCTCTATTGTACCTTTACCTGACATGACACTTTCATTCAGTCACTCACAGTGCATGATTGCTGTTATTTAGCCAACTATCACCTTGCTCTTTTCTGTTTAGGTGTTAATGGCTTTTGTTTGGCTCTTCTGTATATAAATGCCATTTTTTAGATGATTTCTTGCAGTTTGGTCACAGACGATGACTCCAGTTTCTGCCCACTTGTTTCTGCTTTGTTTTGTTGTGCATTTTCTGTTTTCAAGACATTTTACTTTAAGCTTTATATCTTGAAACTTTGATATCTTCCTTGGTCTACCATTATGCTTCCCTTTTACAATCTTCCTGTTTTGTTTGTACTTAATTCAGATTTTAGACACAGCTGACTGGAAACAACCAACATCTTTGCAATATTTTGTGATGATTTATCTTCTTGAAGAAGTTTCATAATCCTCTCCTTTGTTTTAGCTGACATCTGTCATGTTGGAGCCATGATTCATGTCAATCCAATTTGTTAAACATCTCTCCAAGGTGTGAGCTCTCAAACTGAAGACTAATGAAAAACATTTAATCTGATGCAGGTGCTTGTTTTAGAACTGCAAACTCCAGAGTGATTCAATTTTTTTTCTTTTATTTACGTTTTTATTTATACTCACATAATTTTCAGCACAAGAAAGTTTTTAAAAATCTGTTTGTAAACATGAATACTTCATAAGCATAGTTACAGTATATTCCTCACTGTGCACCACTAAACAACTATAGATAGACTGCAATAAAGGAAAAAGACAAAAAGACTGCAACACAACTCCATAAGAATCATATCAAATTGATGATGTAGAAATGGGCTGTTTTTCATATTTTGCTAGATTTGCTGAATCATCCTTTAAACAGTTAAAATTAGATTTAATTCAGTATTACCTTGGGATGTCAGAAAAAAAATAATAACTAACATTTGATTTGATTATTGAAGGGAGGTGCACATTTAGACAGAGTCAGAGCTAAGTAAACCTTTTGATTAAGTTAAAAGTTTGAGGACATTCTGTCCTTACATGCTGGTGTGGATTTTTTAGTCTTCCAGGACATGGCAAATAAAAAAAAGTTTAAAAAAATAAATGCTCTAATTTTAGCTTGCCTAACAGAGCATCTCCTGCCGTTTAAACCTCAGAATGCCACACTCTCCCGTTTTGAATTGAGAAAGCTTTCTGGATGGAAAGCACAGAACATCTTCAGCTACAGAACAGAAGTCCCATTGCTTTATTTTTTTTTATAAATTAGGTTATCTGCATTCCGGCTCCAAATCCTCCTAAAAACCTAATATTTGCATCCTTTGCATATTTATATGGAGACGTGTCAGGTGAGGTGTGTCTTTGCACTAAATTCTATGTTGATCGGGATATACAAAGAAAATGTGCTTGGATTTACTGTATGTGTACATACAGTTTCATGCATCTGTTTTTTTTTTCTTTTTTTGTCTGTATGCCATTTTCTCAATTTAACTGTGGTGTTCCAGACACAGAAAAAAGGGAACCTCTAGATTTACGGTGGTTACACATTTTTGGGTTTCTATTATTGCTCCTATGTGTTGGAGTCTGTTTTGATTATAAATGTGAAGACGAAAGCAATTGTCATGTGAGGTGGAGAAACAGATGAACCCAATATGCAGACTCATCTTGTAAAAAGAAAAAACTAATTTATTAAACTAAAGAACCAAACGAAAACAAAACACTGACATGGCAGCAAATAAATCAAAACTAAATTCAAACGCATAACAGAACTCTGAAGACTGGAACACAGAGCAAGGCAACAACAAACAAACATCAATGGACCAGCGGGGAATGGAGAGAAATGACCGGGTTTTCAAGTACAGAGGATGATTATGGTAAGTGGACTCAGGTGTATGGGAACAATCACAGGCAGGTGAAGATGGGCGTGGCAGGAGAACTGAAAGAGGGTGACTGGGGAGGAGTGAAATGAAAACACAAACACGAGGACGGAACCCAAATGAACCAAGAAGAAAACAAAAACCAGACAACTAAAAATAGGAAACAAAACCAAAACACAAACCAGAGAACTTAAATAAAAATAAAACAAAAACAAAACCCAGAAAAAGCTAAAACACCACAGCAATATAACAAATCGCCATTGGGGGCGCTCTGGGCTGCGTACGATGGAGACGTGCGGATTCCGTCAGGTGCTGGTTGTTCCCGTTTTTGGAATAAAAGGTTGCCATGTGTTCTTTCCAGTTGTCTGCTTGAAGATTGTTTTATTCAACTAGTGTATCATACACAACATTAACCATACACCAATGTTTTGTATAGATAACAGATCATCATCCATGTGAGCACCTTGATAAAAGTAGGAGTTTTGTCAGTTTGCTGCTCTGAAGCATGCAGGTGTGTGTGTGTGTGTTAACAGATATCAGCAGAGAGGAGAAAGATATCAGCAATGACTTTAGAGAAGCAACTGTTGGTGCCTATCTATCTCTGAAGGACTAAAGGTAAATTCCAAACTATTAGAGTTCATCATTCTGAGAGAGATTATTTACAAGTGAAAATCATTTAGGATCGCACAGTGACGCAGTGGTTAGAGCTGTCGCCCTTCAGCAAGAAGGTTGCAGGATTGCTTCCCGACCTGGGGACTTTCTGGGTGGAGTTTGCATGTTCTCCCTGCGCTCACATGGGTTTACTCTGGGTACACCGGTTTCCTTCCATAGTCTAAAAACATGCATGTTAAGTTAATTGGTAACGCTTAATTGCCGCTAGGTGTGAGAGTTTGAATGGTTGTCTGTCTCTATGTGTCCCTGTGATGTTCTTGCGACCTGTCCATGGTGTCTCCCACTTCTCACACAGTGACTGCTGGAGCTAGGCACTAGCTCCCCTTGACCCAGAAAGGAGAAGCGGGTAAAGAAAATGGATGGATGGATGGAAATCATTTAGGACAGGTTTAAATTTTTCCAGGAGTGGGCCTTCCAGCAAATTCACCCCAAATGTTAGACCATGCAATTCTAAATCTAATTCCATCACACCAACCTAACTATATACACTATATTGCCAAAGGTATTTGTTCACCCATTCAAATTTTTGGAATCGGGTGTTCCAATCATTGCCATGGCCACAGGTGTATAAAATGAAGCACCTAGGCTTTTTACAAACATTTGTGAAAGAATGGGTTGCTCTCAGGAGCTCAGTGAATTCCAGCGTGAAAATGTAATAGGATGCTACCTGTGCAATAAATTCAGTCGTGAAATTTCCTCGCTCCTAAATATTCCACAGTCAACTCTCAGCTGTATTATAAGAAAATGGAAGTGTCTGGGAACGACAGCAACTCAGGCCACGTAAACTGACAGAGCAGTGGATGCTGAAGCACGTTGTGCAAAGAGGTCTCCAACTTTCTGCAGAGTCAATCATTACAGACCTCCAAACTTCATGTGGCCTTCAGATTAGATCAAGAACAGTGCGCAGAGAACTTCATGGAATGGGCTTTCATGGTCGAGAAGATGCATCCAAACCATACATCACCAAGTGCAATGAAAAGCGTCGGATGCAGTGATGTAAAGCACATCACCACTGAACTCTAGAGCAGTGGAGGCGCATTCTCTGGAGTGACGAATTGCGCTTCTCCATCTGGCAATCTGATGGACGAGTCTGGGTATGGCGGTTGTCAGGAGAAAGGTTCTTGTCTGACTGCATTGTGCCAAATGTAAAGTTTGGTGGAGGGGAGATTATGGTGTGGGGTTGTTTTTCAGGAGCTGGGCATTGCCCCTTAGTTCCAGTGAAAGGAACTGACTGCTTCAGCATACCAAGACATTTTGGACAATTCCATTCTCCCAACTTTGTGGGAACAGTTTGGGATGGCCCCTTCCTTTTCCAACATGACTGCACACCACAAAGCAAGGTCCATAAGAACATGGATGAGAGAGTTTGGTGTGGAAGAACTTGACTGGCCTTCATAGAGTCCTGACCTCAACCTGATAAAACACCTTTGGGATGAATTAGAGCAGAAACTGTGAGCCAGGCCTTCTCATCCAACATTGTGCTCCTCAGCTCCTGCCTCACCTACTTACACATGTAATTATCAAGCTAGCTGTCTCAATTCATCCCACCTTCGCTCTGCGTATTGAACGATCTTACTTCCCTCATCTTGAGTCTGTCATTGTAGTTCCATGCCCTGTTTGTTTTAGGCTCTGTATTTATGTTTATTTATGTTTCCTGTGTGGTTTTGGTTTTTATCCCTGTGTCAGTGTTTTTTAGTTCTCTCCTGCCCCGCCCACTCTCACCTGTTCCTAGTTTCTTTCCACCAGGTGATTGTCATTTGAGTTCATTAGCTGTAGCTTTACATTCTGAGTTTCCCCATTGTTCTTCAGTTGTTCATTGTCAGCTTATGTCTGCAGTTAGGGTTATCTCCTCGTGTTTCTCTGCTCTCTGTGTTTAGTTTCAAGTACATTTTGCTGCCATGTCAGCTTTTGGTTTTTTGTTTAAATAAATTTAAGTATTCTTTGAAGTTCCTTGAGTCTGCCTGCATTCTGTGTCCAACCAAGCTTCCACTATTTTACCTGACACACCCTCTGTGTGTTTTGTTGTTTGCTGTTACACTACCCTTTTTATTTTGTACATTTTTTTTAATTCATCAAACCACCATTTTCTTGAGTACTCAAAAAAGTCTGCACTCTTTGGATCTAGACTGAACTTCTAATTGTGATATTAAATTTGACATTCCAACCTACAGTTAAACATGTTACACCAACCTAAATCTAAATCTATCACACCAGCCTTAACCTAAACCCATTACACCTACCTATATCTAAATGAAGTACACACATCTAAATCCAAGTCTAAATTAATTACCCCAACCTAAATCGGAACCCAGGCGGCACAGCAACACAGCAGTTATAGCTGTCGCCTCACAGCAAGATCACAAGTTCACCTACTAGCCTTTCTGTGTGGAGTGTACATGTTCTCCCTGTGCACACATGGATTTTCTACAGGTACTCTTGTTTTCTCCCTAAGACTAAAAACATGCATGTTAGGTTAACTCTAAATTGTTCTTAGGTGTGAGTGGGACTGTAAATAGTTGTTTGTTTATATATGGCCCTGTGATGGACTTGCAACCTGTCCAGGGTGTACACTGCCTATAGCACAGTGACTCAAGATAGGCACCAGCTGACCCATGACTCAGTAAGGAAAAGTGTGTAAAAAAAAAAAGAAATAAAATCTGAACCCAGTAAAACATCCTAAATCTAAACTTATTGAACTAAACTAAACTTAATTCTATAACACTGATTTATGTCTAACACACCAACCTGAATCTAAGTCCATCACAGCAGCCTAAATCAAAATATATCACAACCTAAATACTAAATTTAACACAACATCTAACTTTGCTCCCCTATTTTTATAACAGAATCAGGTGGTCCATTTGTGCAACTAATTTAATGAGACACAAACTGACAGAAATGAAAGTGTAAGTGTAGCCATCACAACTTTTTCTGATCTAGCCACGGTCCGACTTTGTGATGGGACATCTGACTTTCTGAGTACAAATGAAATGCATGATAAGCACCATCAGACAGAGTATCCTGTGGAAAAGTAATTTAGCAAAATAGCATTTACTTCGGCTACTATAGAATTTTGAGTTTTTAACATCACATTACTTCTCTCTCAGACACAAATAAACCGGTAATGGTTTCACAAGGACCATTACTGGTTACAGACCGCAGTCTTCAGTGAAAATAACCACAGACCTTTTCTATGGAAATGACTATCTAATGCTGTTAGCTTATCTCACACTAGAGAACTTCTGTCTGATATTCCAAATTGAAAATACTTTGAACAATTTGAACAATTTTACAGCATGCTGATAAAAATTTCACAAAACACCACTTTTAAAAATATCTCAAAAGTTAACAAATAAAAAGTAACTGGACTTCTGATTGGTAGTTGAAGATTTGTCTACAGAATAGTAGTAAGTTGCCTTACTTTTTAAAAACGTTTTGGATGTGCCATATCCTGGATGCCTGAGCATCTTAACTAGCATAGTACTTAAAAACCTATTTGTTTAAAGTGCTGCAGGAAGTGTGAGTAAGTTGCATGTTTTTGTTTTTTTTTAATCAGGGTCAGCTCCACAGGAACTTATCTTATAGCCACACACCTTGCATTCTCACTGCTTCACTCACAACAACAATCATAAGTAAGTAAGTAAAAAATTATTTGTATAGCACATTTCAGCAGCAAGGCATTCAAAGTGCTTTACATCAGAAAAACAACAGTAGAATCATCAAAAACATTATTACAATCGTCAAAAAAAAAAAATCATCGAGCAGATACACTTGATAATCATAAGGAGATGGTCAATATATAATAAGATATTTTGTTCAGAGCAGCTTTTCACCTGAATTTGTTTGCGGACTGCTAATCAAAGGCAGCTCTAAGCAGGTGAGTTTTCAGCCTTGATTTAAAGAAATTTAGTGTTTCAGCTGTTTTGCAGTTTTCCGGGAGTTTGTTCCAGATTGATGGTTCTGCTTCTCCATGTTTGGTTCTGGTTCTGGGAACACAAAGTAGACTAGAACCAGAAGACCTGAGTGTTCTGGAGGGTTGATACGACAATAGTAAGTCTTTAGTGTATTGTGGTGTTAGATCGTTCAGTGATTTATAAACTAATAGAAGTATTTTAAAATCTATTCTCTGCGCTACAGAGAGCCAGTGTAGGGACTTTAAAACTGGGGTGATGTGCTCTATTTTTCTGGTCTTAGTGAGAACACGAGCAGCAGCATTTTGGATCAGCTGCAGCTGTCTGATTGATTTTTTTGGCAGACCTGTGAAGACGCTGTTGCAGTAATCAAGACAACCCAAGATGAGCGCGTGCATAATTTTCTCTAGGTCTTGTTGTGACATTAGTCCTTTAATTCTGGCGATGTTCTTCAGGTGGTAGAAAGCTGACTTTGTCGGCCTTCCCCAGGTCCATAAAACCCATGTAGACTGGAGAATCAAACTCCCATGACCCACCTTTAGGAACTCTGCTAAGTTAAAGATCTGGTCAACTGTTCTACGGCCAGGATAAAAGTCAAACTCCTCCTAAATAGAGATTGGAGTCTTGTTTGCAGCAATGAAGGGGTTGCTCTGGTCTGCTGTGGTAAACAAAGAGCTGAGCCAAAAGCAAGCCACTCAAGTTACTAGTCTGTCGATGTTGTTTAACTTCACAGACTGTGGTCTACCTGTAGAAAAAGTCCCAAACCCAGTTGCACATCAGTGGTTTCAGTCCCAGCAACAGCAGTGTATTGACGAGTGTCCGTTGAACCTTGATGTTAAATACAGAACTGAAATCCAGGAGTGTGTGTGTAGGTGTATGAAATGTCAAGATTTATGCCTTACAGAAAAAAAACACAAAATCTTCACATGTGGAAGTCACACGTGAAAAACCACTTTACTAATAAAATAGTGTGTCTTTGTCTAATTTTGCGTTTTTAATGCCTTTTTTGTGTCGTGTTGTAATCCTGTCCATTTCACTGTTCAAGTATTATATGAAATAAAAGGAAAATGTTCACAACTTCTCCAATATTACTATATTTTTGTTTTGCATTTTTTCCACAAATTAGTTTCAAACTTTTTTGACAATTTATTGAAAAACTTTAAAGGTATAACATTTTTTTAAAATAGCAAAACTGCAACAAACATGGCAGATTACTGAATGAAAGTATAAAAGTTTATATAACTAAAGGTAATTTTTAAACATGAAATTATGTCAAACTTTAGCTAAATGTGGTGCATTAGGTGAATCATTTGGTCAATGTCAAGAAGAACAACAAAAAATATTTAAATACTCTTAAATGATTGTATCAGTTAACAACAGCCAACGGTCACTTAGTTGCATAAACTGAAATAATTATATTACTTTTATGGAGACTGGAATTACAATAAGCAGACCTATTCTAGTGACACAGATTTATTTAAATAAACACTTTAAACTGAACTTACCATCACTGCTGCAGAAGGAACAAATTGTCCAGTCACAGCATGAGTGTGTGCTCCAGAACTGTGTTCCAGCCTGCTTATATTCTCCATTAGGAGCACTGGATCAGGAACAAGTTCGATCCTTCTCCCCATGACTCCTGGAAGGACTCTTGTTTACTAGAAACTAAAAAAACAGCTAAAAAAAAACTAGTTGACGTCACAACCGTCATCTGCACATCAATAATGGGCTTCTGGTAA
This sequence comes from Kryptolebias marmoratus, assembly GCF_001649575.2. Lineage (NCBI taxonomy): Eukaryota > Metazoa > Chordata > Actinopteri > Cyprinodontiformes > Rivulidae > Kryptolebias > Kryptolebias marmoratus. Next base: position 625,319 of record NC_051440.1, read on the forward strand.
GTTGTACAGGTGGTGTGTGAGCAAGTGTGATGACAGAAAGTTTTCACCTTCCTGCTATTTTTTCCATTTTGTTGGCTTCCAACTTCAAAAAAAACATATTTTAATATTATTACTGAAAAGAGGTATGTGCATATTCAGTTTGGTCCAGTTTGTATGGGTAAAGAGCCATCAGCCATATCATCTTGCCTGTCTCTGACATCCCCTGTTATCTAGAACGGCCTTCAATTTGGAGATGATACTAGAGGTCACTCCAAATAATGTTGCAACTTGGTTTTGCGTAACAGCAGCTTGAAGTTGCCTGATGGACATGGCCATATCCAGATCAGTAAAAAACGTAATTCTTGGAGCAGATACAAACTGACTAATTGAGCAGGGTCCATCCTTACAGGGTGCATGTCATGTTGGTGTCGAGTTTTCTAACCCACATGCAGAAACACTCCAGAGACAGGAAATACAATAGTGAGATTTATTTACAGTGAATATAAACAACTAAATGGATTCTTTGGTTCGTCTGGCAGATCTCAGGGCAACTAGGGAAGGACAGAGGTGATTAGTCAGGATCCAGGGAATTCGCAGTTTGATGGAGGTTGGGGGTATACCTGTTCGGGGAGAGCTTTTGAACCTGGAGAGGACCTTGAGGATCTAGAGGCTGGTCAGCGGGTGAGGGCTGAGGACAGTGACGGCGGCGGCGGCGGCAGAGGACAGACAGGTAAGACTTTAGGCGTCTCGAGGGTGGTCGTTGGCCTGGTAACTCAGGACCAGGGTAGCTGCAAACACAGAGACAATAAGGGTCAGAATCTGAAAACAGGTCTAAGGAGAAGGAGCTCAAGGTAAGCCGGTACCGTTACTGGCTAACACTCTGGCAGAGAAGTGTCAGCATCCTCCTCCACTTATACTCCTCTGGACGAGTAGATTGGGAACAGGTGTGCAGCCGCCGACTCAATCTCAGGCTCCCTCTAGTGGAGAAAAGCTGACAAACCTCTGGATCCCAACAGTACCCCCTCCTCAACGACCGCCACCTGGCGGTCCAAACGAACAGGAGGGCAGAGAAGAACGGTAGTCAGAGATCAAGGAGGAATCCAAAATAAAAGAACCCGGAACCCACATCTGGTCCTCCGGGCCGTAGCCCTCCCAGTCGACCAGGTACTGCCAGCCTCGGCCCCGACGACGGGAGTCCACGACCCGGCGGACAGTGTAGGCTGGGTGCCCATCTATCTCACAGGGGGAGGAGGGGGGTCGGAAGGAGGGCACAGCGGGCTGATCAGGACGGGCTTAATCTGGGAGACGTGGAATGTGGGATGAATACGGAGAGAGGGAGGCAGATGTAAACGTACAGCAGAGGGACTGATAACTGACTCAATCTTGTACGGGCCAATGAAACGAGGAGACAGTTTTCGTGACATAGATTTCAATGGAATGTCTCTGGTGGACAACCAAACCTGCTGTCCCGGCGAGTAGGTGGGGGCTGGGCGTCTTTTCCGGTCTGCAAATCGGCGGTTTAGGTCAGATGAACGATTCAGAGCTGCTACTGTGTTGTTCCAGATCGAGCGGCACCGGCGGATGTGGTGCTGGACTGAAGTGACCGAAATTTCCTTCTCATCGGCCGGAAACAGTGGAGGCTGGTATCCTAGCGAGACTTCAAAGAAGGACAGACCAGTAGCAGATGAAACATGAGCATTATGTGCATACTCCACCCAATGCAGAAACTGACTCCAGTCAGAGGGGTTGGTGGACGTGATGCACCTGAGCGTTGACTCCAGTTCTTGATTCATTCGCTCAGTTTGACCGTTTGACTGGGGGTGGTAACCAGAAGTTAAACAGACCTTAGCATCTAGGGCAGCACAAAAATGTTTCCATACCTGGGCGGTAAACTGTGGTCCTCTGTCAGAAAGTATCTCTTGTGGGATGCCGTGCAGTTTGAAAACGTGCTTAACCAGAAGCTGAGCAGTCTGAAGAGCTGTGGGAAGTTTCCTAAGTGGAATGAGATGACAGGCTTTTGAAAATCGATCAATGATAGTGAGTATGGTGGTCATGCCCTTGGACGCAGGTAACCCAGTCACAAAATCTATAGCGATATGTGACCATGGCCGTTTGGGAATAGGCAATGGATGCAGCAGACCTGAGGGAGGTTGGTGAGATGCTTTATTCCGGGCGCAAACAGGACAGGCCAGGACAAACTCCTTTATGTCTTTATGAAGTGATGGCCACCAGAACCGACGGGAAATCAGGGCCACGGTTCTACTGACCCCAGGATGAGCTGAGAACTTTGTGGTATGCATCCAATGAATTAATCTAGCCCTCACCGAAGACGGAACGTATGTTCTATTAGGTAGGCCGGTGCCTGGACCTGGTTCGGAGGTCTGTCCTTGTTTAATTAGGTCTGAAATCTCCCAGGTGACTGCGGCTACAGTACAACTAGCAGGTAAAATGGTGGCTGGTGTCTCAGGTTCATCAGAGGCGTGAAGACGGGACAGAGCATCTGGTTTTATGTTCTTAGACCCAGGGCGGTATGAAATGGTCAGATTGAATCGAGAAAAGAATAGAGACCAGCGGGACTGACGGGGATTAGATCTTTTGGCGGATTGAATGTAGGAGAGGTTTTTGTGATCAGTCCATACCAAAATGGGATGCTCGGCGCCCTCCAACCAATGCCGCCATTCCTCCAAAGCCAATTTAATGGCGAGAAGCTCTCTATCACCAACGTCGTAGTTCCGTTCAGCTGGGGCGAGTCTGCGGGAGAAAAATGCACAAGGATGAGTTTTCTGGTCAGATTCAGAACGTTGAGATAGCACAGCTCCCACCCCGGAGTCGGATGCATCCACCTCCAGGATGAACTGTTTGGAGGGGTCAGGTTGAATGAGGATGGGTGCGTTAGAAAACAGAGTTTTGAGTTTCTTAAATGCCGCATCGGCCTCCGGTGACCAGTGGAATGTCTTCTTAACAGAAGTTAACGCTGTCAGAGGTAGGGCCGTTTGACTGTAATTTCTGATGAACCTTCGATAGAAATTGGCAAACCCCAGAAACCTTTGGAGTTGTTTCCTGTTTTCAGGAGTGGGCCAGTCCAGAACCGCCTTGATTTTATCCTCTGATGGTCTCACCTGCCCGCCCTCGAGCACAAATCCCAGAAAGGTAACAGATGGGCGATGAAATTCACATTTTTCAGCTTTGACATACAGTTTATTTTCCAAAAGTCGCTGAAGAACTAAGCGAACGTGTTTCCGATGTTCAGAAATGGTCCTGGAATAGATCAAGATGTCGTCCAGGTAGACGAACACAAACACATTTAAAAAATCCCTCAAAACGTCATTCACTAGCGCCTGGAAACAAGCGGGTGCATTAGACAGACCGAAAGGCATGACTAGGTACTCAAAATGTCCCAGGGGTGTTTTGAACGCAGTTTTCCACTCGTCTCCTTCACGGATTCTGAGGAGGTGGTAAGCGTTTCTTAAGTCTAACTTGGTGAAAACTGTGGCATCCTGAACCGGTTCAAAAGCCGAAGCTAACAGGGGCAACGGGTATTTGTTCTTGATTGTTATTTGATTTAACCCCCGGTAATCAATACAGGGTCGCAGAGAACCATCCTTTTTACTTACAAAGAAAAAACCTGATCCGAGTGGAGAAGAAGATGGTCGGATGATTCCTGCCGCAAGAGACTCGTTGATATAATTCTCCATGGTCTCCCTTTCCGGTTTGGAGATATTATAAAGCCGACTGTTAGGCAGTGGCGCTCCCGGGAGGAGATCGATGGCGCAGTCATAAGGGCGGTGTGGAGGGAGAGAAAGGGCACTAGATTTACTGAACACAGGAGCCAAATCATGATAATCTGGTGGAATGGCAGAGAGATCGGGCGGGTCAGCCTCCTGACGATTTGCCGGCGACCGACTCGGAGGGGCGGCTGAACGGAGGCAGGAGCAATGACAGGAAATGGACCAGGACTCCACATGTTTCTTAGACCAGTTGATATGTGGATTGTGGAGCTGAAGCCAATCAAAACCCAGAACTACAGGTGAGCTAGCAGCAGGAAAAACAAAAAATGATATAGTTTCCCTATGATTTCCAGAAATGAAAAGGTCTAGAGGTCTGGTCTGGTGCGTTATGTGGGGTAGTAGTTTACCATCCAACGCCAAAACTCTCAGGGGGTTAGTCAACGGAGTAGTTTCAATATGTAGTTGTTTGACCAAATTGGAGTCGATTAGATTTCTCTCACAACCTGAGTCAATCATGGCTGACAGAGTTAGGGACTGATCCTTATTAAACAGAGTTGCGGGCAACAGTAAACGAGGAGATTTTTCTGTTTGAAGATGGTCCGCCAGTCTCCTCATTTCCTCTGGCGGACCCCTGCTTTTACCTTAGTGGGACAGGTGGACACAAAATGTCCGGGTTCACCACAGTATAAGCAGAGGTTTTCTTTGAACCTCCTTTGTTTTTCTTCTGGCGAGAGTCGGGTGTGACCGATCTGCGTTGGCTCGGCTTCAGCGAGATCTGTAGATGAGGAAACGGCATCATTAGATCTTTCAGGTAGCATTGTGACCGGGAAAATGCGGCTCCTGGATCTAGCCTTGGATCTGGCACGCAGCTGATTATCTAAACGGATAGTCAGTCGAATCAGATCTTCCAAAGTGTTCGGTTCATCTAATGTTGCCAACTCGTCTTTTATCAATTCATTTAGAGAATGAAAATAGGCGCTCTTAAGCGCCGTTTGTCCCCAGCCTGAAGCAGCCGCTTTAATCCGGAACTCAATAGCGAAATCAGCCACCGTCCGGTTACCTTGCTTGAATTCTAACAGACCACGGGAATCTGCTGTCTTATCTGTATCTTGGTTGAACGCTTGTTTAAACTCCTTTATGAAATCATCAAAAGTACAACCATAATCCACTGTGGATGAGTATTTAGCTTCCGCCCACTCCAATGCTTTGCCAGACAGATGTGATAGGATAAAAGAAATCTTTCTTCCATCCTGAGAAAAGCTCAGAGGAGAGTGATTGAAAATTATGGAGCATTGAAACAGAAAGCCTTTGAACTTACTTGCTTCACCTGAGAATCTCTCAGGCAGGGATGGGCTGAAATCAGAAACTGTGGAGTGGACTATATTCTCTGACCTGGAAGAAGGATTCGGATCCGAGGCGGGAGCCGGAGCGGCAGCAGGAGCAGCGGGAGCAGCAGGAACAGCAGTGGCAGCCTGTGAACTGGATCGTTGCAAAAAACCTGCAATCTCATGCAGAGTGTGGTTCGTCTCGGCTTGGCGTTTACTTAGCTCTTGTAAGGCGGCGTCATGGTTTTGAATGAGAACATGCTGCTGCTCCAAGGCCCTCCGGAGTGAATCTGCGGGGCTAGGCTGTTGGCCAGAGTGTTCTGTCATGTTGGTGCAACAGTGCATGCTTACTCTGCAGCTGTCTTTACTCTCCTATTTGTATTTGTAATTCATTCTATCATTAACATTCCCATCTCCATCTTCTACCGCTTATCTGTGGTGTCACAGAGGTGACAGGTCCAGGAAAGAAACCCAGACATCCCTTTTCCCAGCCACACTCTCTAGCTTCTTCTGGGGGATCCCAAGACATCCCCAGGCCAGCGCGGTTACATGGGGATAATGGAGCTCCTCATCTTAGCTATAAGGCTGAGTCTGACCATCCTACGAAAGAAACTCATTTTAGCCACTTGTAGTCGGGATCTTGTTCTGTTTGTCATGATCCAGACCTCATGACCATAGTTGAGGACTGGAATGTAGATGGACCGATAAATTGAGAGTTTTGTCTTTCGACTCAACTCTTACTTCACCACGACCAACTGAAGCATCACCCTCATTACTTTAGACGAGGCCTCAATTAGTCTATCTGTCTCCCACTCCATCCTATTATCACTCGTGAACAAGTCTCCCAAATACTGAACTCCTCCACATGAGGCAGAGGCTCACTTCCAACCCAGAGGGAGCATTCAGCCCATTTCTGGTTGAGAACCATGGCCTCAGACTTAGAAGAGCTGACTCTCATCCTAACATCTTCAGCTGTAAACTGTCCCAATGCACACTGAAGGTCATGGCCTCAAGATGCCAACAGAACCATATCATCTGCAAAAAGCAGAGACGAGACCCTGAGGTTTCCAAACCAGACATACTCATCTCCATCACTTACACAGAAACTACCAGTTATTTCAGACCTGTTATTCTGTGTTTGTATGTCCCTTTGTCGTCTTCCAAGACTCCAACCAGTCAAGGCAGATGGCTGCCCATCCTAAGCCTGATTCTGCTAGAAATTTATTCTTGTTAAAAGGCAGGTTTTCCTTTCCATTGTCACCAATGTGTTGTTCAGGATGGGAGATTGCGATGAAGTGACGATTCAGTGCTTTCTACTAGCTTCCTTAGATAACTTTTACTAATTGGCATTTTTTAATACATCCGATTGTTTTTGTGTCGTGCCCTGAGATTACTTTTGTTGTGAATTGGCACTATATAAATAAACTGAATTGGACTGAATAATTCAGTCAAAGCCCAGACATCAATCCAACTGAGAATCTCTGGTTTAATTTTAAGATTGTCGGACAAAAGCAGCGCTCAACCAACCTGAAGGAGATGGAGCAGTTTATTTATAAAGAATGGATCAAAATCACAAGGACCAAGATCATGAAGAAAGACCTGAATAGACCTGCTGCTTTATTTATTAAAATATATATTTTTGAATTCCAGGTTATAAAGGCAACAAAATTGAGAGAATGCTAAAATATTTGAATACCTTTGCAAACAATGTCAGGCAGATAGACAGATAGTTTGACCGTTGCCAAACTCTGGTCCAGACTAAATCTGAGTTTTCTTCAACAGTCTTTCTCTTTGCCACTCTTTAATGAAGATCAGACTGATAAAGAACCTGATCAACAGCTGTTGTAGCTCAAGTCTCTCCCATCTCACCTGCTGAAGCTTGGAACTCCTTCAAAGAGCTCTCAGGTGTCTTTGTGGTTTCTCTCATTGTCCTTCTTCACGTTCCTCAGTTTGTGAGGACGGCCTGCTCTTGGAAGATTACACACATCCCATATTCCTTACATTGCTGATGACAGATTTAACAGGACTCCTGGGCATTGGAAATCCTTCTGTATCCATCCATTGACTTATACTTTTAAATCTTTTCTGAGTGAATTAGGACAATCACTTTAAAGGGAGTGAAAATTTACTTAATTTATTTAGCTTTAAATAATGTTATTTAATGGTTATTGTTCTGTATAAATTTGATTTCACTTTGACATTTTTTTAAAATATTTTATTTTTGTAAAGAAGGTCAATATATATTGACCATGATTGATTTGTGTCAGCAATAAAAGCATAAAACATTTGAGGGGGTGAATATGTTTTATAAGCACTGTAGATAGTATGATAGATACCGTCTAGTAATAGGATTTCTCTACTAAATAATCAGTTTACTTTTTAATGTTCCTTTTTTTGTTTGTTTTGTTGTGAAAGGTGAAAATGGTGGAAACGAGCCGAGTCACAAACCTGACACAGTGAGACCTCACAATGAGGAAACTCAGGCCCTATCTGGTCAGGAGGGGGAGAGCAACCCTCCATATCAAGATAACATCACCCAGCCTGCTGTGACCGGGGAGGATGGTCAAGATTTGCTGTTTGTTCAGCCAGCTGAAATTGCATATGAAACTGTGCCGTGCCAGGCCCTCAAATACCCTCACCTACCTGGGCTGATGAGCCCTGCGCACACATACCATAACTCTCCAGTAATGGAGCCCTTTTATCCTTTTATGGCCCTTCCGATGCAAGCAGGGATGGGTTCCAGCGAGACTCCCTTTGCCGCCTGGAACTGGTCAGGAGGCCAAGAAGCCATAAACAATGAGATGCAACAATTGGGTCCAGCGAGAGACATGGACTGGAGATAAAGCAGACCTTGAAGGACACCGGGCCTGGGAAAGGAAGAGGGAGTGAAGAAACCAGCATCAATGGGCTTTTGTATGATTCATGTTTAACTCTTCTCTTTTTTTCCTTCTCA
>NC_051440.1:633693-636263 GCF_001649575.2 Kryptolebias marmoratus
TTTACACCTTCAATAAAGTTTGGCCGTGAGGCGTATACCTGATCGGTGACTCCTGGGTTCTTTCCTGCGTCCTCGGTAAGTTCCTGAGTGTGCTTTCTGTCTCTGCTGGTTCATTGCTGGTGTGGTGGCACAATAAGGGCACGAGCTGAGCTAAGTTAGGGGTGCCAGGGTACCCCCCTTACCCGGTTCCAGTCTAAAAGCCTCAGAGAGGAGTGACAGAGGGGATCCGGGGCTCATCCCGGACGCGGGCTCCGTTTGGCCTGTCGTGTCCTCGCTGGGTCCTCTGGCCGTCTCTTGGCTAAAGGAGCAGTGATTCACCGTCTGGAGCCGCGTGTCAATCGGTCAAGTTGCATCATGGTTTTTCCTTTTATTTTAAATCCTACTCATCTAGTAGTCTGACAAGTCTGTCACGGTAACTTGGGACTTGTCGGACATCTGGGTGGTTCACAGTAGGTGAAAGGTATGGGCCGCAGACCTCCCAGCAACGGGCTGGATTCACTGTGAGCACGAAGCAAGCGGGTGGATTTGACTCAGCATCAGGTGTTGACTCAAGCTGTCTGGACCTCAGGCCTTTCCAGTTTTTTCATTACATAGCATCTTGTCAGGTTAGTGGTGCTTGGAGAATTTGGATCCAAAATGCAAACAAACACAGGGAGCTCCAAAATAAAACTAATCAATTTAAAATAACAAAAATAAAAAGCTGACATTGCAACAACAAAACTAAAAAGCAAAACTTACAAAAAAAAAAAACAACTTGCAGGGAACACGAGGTGTGAGATACAAGAAAAACTGGACATGTGAAGGACAATGAGCCAGTGGGGAAGTGAAAGACATGAACTGTTTTTAAAGGCAGAGGATTATTTGTAAGTGGACACATGTGACTGATTAGAAACAAGTGACAGGTGTGGGTGGTTGAGGCAGGCTGACAGGTACTGAACTGAGGACAGGTGAATAATGTCAGGAACACAAAGGGCACAGGGAGCAAAAACTGTACAAGGACTGAACATAACATGAACATGAAAAAAAGATTTTGTGAAATGTTATTCATTTAAAACAAAGTGCACATATGTTCTGAAAATGCTTTACACAATTAGCATTTGTAGTTAATAGTGATTTATTAGTGAAAAGGTGTATGACAGGAACGAAAATCATTCAGCACAAAACAACAGATTAGATAAATATTTTTTTTCAAAGACTACTAAATACCAGATAAGACATTTATAGACACATTACATAACTCTGAACATGAGTTGTTGCAATGTTGTCTGTAATAAAAGAAGAGCAATACATTTTTAGAAATACAAAATACAATAAATAAAAAATTATGGATCACCAGTGTCATCGTTCTATCCCCAAACTTTGAAAATGTAAGTATGGACTTTACTTGAACAAGGCCTTGACAATCTCTGAAAGACAGCATCCAAACTCCTGTAGGATCATGTGTTGAGCCATGGCAGCGGTCTGGGCCTCCTTCTCAGCTTCCTCTGCCTGAGCAAGCAGACAGCCACACACAGCATCCAGGACATCACCAGTCAACACTGAGTCAGGACGTCTGAACACAAACAGAAGGAAACATGGTGCATCACACTCTTAACACACACAGTCAACAGTAAAAAGGAAGCAGACAGACATTTCCACTTTAAGATGGGACATATCAAGAAAATAACCAACAGATAATTTATTGTTATGTTGCTACACTTCAGATGATCTTATCCATCTCCAGTGTCTGAGCGAGGTAAAGTTCAGATTAGCTGAGTAAGAACACCTGAACTGGTTATTTCTGTTAGTGGTGCGCAAGAAGACATCATTAGCACATACCTAAATGAAACGACTATTAGCACTGCAGCTACATGCTCGTGATAGGTTTAATGTTGTATGCTACATTTTTGAATAAAATTTTTTTGAATAATACAGTAATCGCCCTTTATCCATCCATCATTCTATTTATTTATCCATCTATAGGGCTGAAACTTATAATTATTCTGGTAGTCAACTAATTGATAAAAGCATTTTTGTTTACTTCATTTGTCAGTAATTTAAAAAAATATATATTTCTGCTTTCTATTGGTGCACCTTCTGTTTTAGGCGCCAATTCCTGTTTTACCTTACCTGCTATTCTGCCCACTTGTAAATATCACCTTGATGTTTCTGCAATTAGTGCTGGGCGATATGGAAGAAATCCTATATCACGATATAGATAATTTTATATCACGATAACGATATATATATCACGATATACCCCGATTACGTACGTTGTCAGTTATTCTCTGAAAAATATGAAAAAAATAATCTAATTTCTTACTTTTTTCAAGCTTTATTTTGAAGTGACATTTAACTGAACTTTCACAAATGAGATTTGCTGCATTTTAGTGCAGCGATATATATGTACCTGTTACGACATAACAGTATCAAATCACAACAGACTCTATTATCTTCGGCCGGCTATAGTTTTCCTTTTCGCAACTTTCCCCGGCTCTTTTACAACTTGTTTGACCTTGCACTTTTTGGATTGTTAAATTTTCTTTTTCGTGTTTCTTCTTTAAGTGATAGAAGAGGTTTGTTGTGTTGGC
>NC_051440.1:636496-638419 GCF_001649575.2 Kryptolebias marmoratus
AAAACACCGGGCCGCACAGAAAGCCGCTGCCGTAAAGCATGTCGCAAACCCACACGTAAAGCAGCGTCATGTCGCAAAACGGAGGTTCTTCGCAAAATAGTTATTTTTTCTTATTATTTATCACTTATATAAACTGAATGTATGCAAAGTGTCAACACTAATACATTTGTCGTAGCCTACGTTATGAAATATTTACATGAATCATTGATACAATTATGATAGAAACGATAGAGACGATAGAAGAAAATATATCATGATAGACACTTTTCTATCGTCCCCACGATATGTATCGTTATATTGCCCAGCACTATTTGCAATAATATAATATAATACTCTACAGCAAATGAAAATGATAACCTGTGAAACATATGAATTTAGAAATATTCAGATGTTAAGAAAAAATTAAGAAAAACTTGCATTGACATTTTTTTTTAGTCAACTTATTAACTACAGTGACTAATCACTGCAGTCCCATCCATCTATCCATGCATTTATGTATCCATCCATCCATTTACCCATCCATCCATCCATCCATCCATCCATCCATCCATCCATCCATCCATCCATCCATCCATCCATCCATCCATCCATCCATCCATCCATCCTTCCGATTACCATTCCATTATTGAACTACTCATTCACTTATCCATCCACCCAACCAACCAATAAATGGTTTTGGCATCATATCAAAGTTGTGATGCTTATTTTTACATTTAAAATACTGTGTATTACTGTTATAGTCAACAGACTTACTTTTCATTCCTTTGTCCGGTCATCTTTTTGGCTCCCATCTTTGAGCTGTCATCACAATTCCAACAGCCAACACATTTACAGCTGGAACTACACATGATGCTGGCCTGCATGGATACAGCATTGTTAAAATCTGTGGAAACTTGCTCAAAACTAACAACCATACATAAAGAGCTTACATTCCTGCAGTACTACTATTATTAGTAGGTATAATGTGTCATGACAGATCATTAAAAATAACCTGAACAAGTACAGTGCTTTCTACTATATTTGATGTATTTCCTTGTTGGTAAAAAAGGGAGCAAATAAAATGGATCAGACCCAAATAATTTTAGCATAAACCAAACTAATTGTTTATTCAGTTTAGTTGTGATGAAGCCATCAGAGCACATGCGCACGTTTCATTCAATGTAAGGCTGCAGAAAAAACAGTTCCTATAATTTACAACACCTCTGTGAAAATATCAATGCAGGACCTGCAGAGTTGAAGTTACCCCTGGAAAGAGGAATCTAAATAGATTGGTACAATTTTATGATAACTGCTGTCCTTGTGACTTTTTGCTTTAGCTTTACCATCCACAGCAGCATCCATCATGACTCTGGGATCATCAGAGTCAAACTCCAACAAGTTGGGTTGAATTCCTTGAAGCTTGAACTCTCACTCTGCCGGATCATTTTGTTCACCTGAGTTGTATTCCTCAGGGTAAAATTTCAACAGACTCAGTAAAGATGCTTCAAAATTGATGTTGGAATCTGCCAAAATTTGCTAGTCTGCTTTAGTGTTTACCAATTCCAGCGAATCACCATGAGCCTTGCTGCCTAGTGTGACCTTTTTACCCAAATACAAATCATATGCCTCTTAAGTACATAAACTGTCTGTAAAGGTGGCATCTTACTGGACTGCGACTAGGTGAACAGTATTCATAAGGAAGTCCCACAATTTCACTGGGTTCTCAACCTCCTTGTGTAAGTCACATATGAGTTTAGTCTTGTCATGAGTCATCACAAAGTCAACATAAGTGTCTCCAACCCGCCTCAACAATGCTAGAGTTGCACAGGAGCTCGATTTTGACAGAAAACCATCCATCCATCCATCCATCCATCCATCCATCCATCCATCCATCCATCCATCCATCCATCCATCCATCCATCCATCCATCCATCCATCCATCCA
>NC_051440.1:638491-645031 GCF_001649575.2 Kryptolebias marmoratus
TATCCGGGGTCGGGTCGTGGGGGTAGCAGCCTAAGCAGGGAGACCCAGACTTCCCTCTCCTCAGCCACTTGGGCCAGCTCCTCTGGGGGAATCCCAAGGTGTTCCCAGGCCAGCCGAGAAACATAGTCACTCCAGCGTGTCCTGGGTCTTCCTCTGGGCCTCCTCCCGGCGGGATGTGCCTGGAACACCTCACCAGGGAGGCGTCCAGGAGGCATCCTCACCAGATGCCCGAGCCACCTCAACTGGCTCCTCTCAACGTGGAGAAGCAGCGGCTCTACTCTGAGTCCCTCCCGGATGGCCGAGCTTCTCACCCTATCTCTAAGGGAGAGCCCAGACACCCTGCGGAGAAAACTCATTTCAGCCGCTTGTATTCGTGATCTCGATCCTTCGGTCACTACCCAAAGCTCGTGATCATAGATGAGGGTAGGAACGTAGGTCGACCGCTAAATTGAGAGCTTCGCCTTTTGACTCAGCTCTGTCTTCACCGCAACAGACCGGTACAGTGCCTGCTTTACTGCAGACGCTGCACCAATCTGCCTGTCGATCTCCCGCTCCATTTTTCCCTCATTCGTGAACAAGACCCCGAGATACTTAAACTCCTCCACTTGGGGCAGGACATCTTCCCCGACCTGGAGAAGGCACTTTACCCTTTTCCGGCTTGACAGAAAAAATTCAAGGCAAATGTGCAGGTTTAAAAACCAAGCAATATTTAATGAAAAACGTGTCTAAATCTGCCTGTCTTCATTCCTAAAGTCTGTTCCAGGAGATTAAATCATAAATGTGGGGTGGCTGCCAAGGTGGGTATAACAAGCTGAGGTGGGCAGTGAAATAATGTGGAAGGTCAAGAAAACAGTTTTGCAAGTCGTGCACATGACACAAGCCATGTTGCTGAAAAGTGCTATATAAATAAATTTGACTTGACTTGATTTTCAAAAACTGGCTGTTCAAAATGGCCACTCGGCTGGAAGGTCACTTGCTTGCAAATATTCTGATTTCAGGGAGACTGCAGCTGAAAATTCCCATATTTTCTCAAAATTTTAAAGGATTTTTTTCACTAATTAATCTCTCAACAGTTACAGCTAAGTGAGGTACCACCTTAACATTTTTGTGTGTTCCACAAACTACAACCTTCCACAGTTCTCATTTTCAGTAAAAAATTTATTAATGAGAATTGCCTGAAAACACATTCTGTACTTTAGTTTCACAACCTCTTTGTTGAAACTTGATGTAATAAACATGAAGCTAAATTGCTCTAACACTGTTTTGCCTGATGTCAACCTAAAAGCACGCTAAGCTACCTACAATTGCTTCCTCACTAGGCTGCTGCAGATGTCATGTTGTTCATGATTTCTATAAAATGGGTAGCCTTACAGTAAGTGTGTGTGAGTGTGTCAACCTCATAGCATTCGCAGTAATTCTTCAGGCATCCTGAGCGTTTGCAGTTACAGCCTTTGTTGTGGCGTACTTTGGCTGCACCTGACTTTCCAGCAGCAATCTTCGGTCTGAAGGCATTGGGGTTGCGATCTAAACATGACTAAAAAATAGCAAATACAATATTGATGAGTACAAGAAAAAGAAAAAAAAGTATCCAGTAGAAATGATAATATTACAGGAATATTCTGGCCATTTTGAAGTGAGGTTCTGCGGAAAAGTAATAATCAATATCTGGTCTGTTGTAGTTAGCTCTTTAAATTACCTCAGTTTAGAGAAATAGAGTTTAATTCAAGGGATGAAGTAATAAAAGTAATTGAATCTCTCTGATGCCATGTTTGTGTACTTGTACTCATACTCATAAAAAAGTGTTAAGATAGCACTTTTTTTTTCTGCTCCTTGTGTAAGGCGGACGTGTTTCTTTTCTCTCTGTCTCTCTGTGTCCTGTCAGACATACAGTAAACTCTGAAAAACCAAAGTTGACATTTTCTGGTCACATTTATTGAGAAATGTAAAATAACTGCATATGCTAATCAAATGCCAAAGCACATAACAAATACAAGTTGAAAGTTACATTTGTAAAGATCTGACTATTTTTGTCGTTCTTATGGTTTTTTTCTTTTCGGTCATTTTGGTTGTGTTTCGGTGATTTTTGTAATCTGTTTTCATTTGTACCTGCATTTCTGTTCATGGTTTTTGTGGATCTGTCTTGTGTTTCAGTGGTTTTGTTTATAGTTATTGTGTTACTATGAGTTCTGTATTTCTATGTGTTCTTGTCACTCTTGAGTTTTCAAAGTACTGTGTGTTCATGTCATTCTTGAGTCTTATGCGATCTGTCTTATATATTTTTTGGAGTTCAGTTGTCATTCTGGCTTTCATAGTTTCAATCTGTATTGTGAGGTCTGTGGTTTCATGAGCGCGTTTCCATAATTCTGTGTAATCTGTCTTCATGTACTCTGTGTGACTATCTGTGGTTCTTTGAGTTTATTTATTGGATCTTTGTTTTAAGATTTTGTTCCTTGTGTTTTACTATCAGTTTAGATCTTTACCCCTTAGTGTTTCTGTATTTTATTCTTAGAGTTATCCTTGTGTATTTCTAGTTTCAGTTTCCAGTGTTTCCCAGTGTCATTTCCATTTTGTCCTCAGTCTGTTCCTTAGTGTTTTTCCACGTCAGCCTGCCACTCCCATCTACACCTGTCTCCAGTTTGTAATCACTCACCTGTTCCCGCTTCCTCATCACCCCAGCCTTTATATTCAGTCTCTGGTCATCTTCATTAGTGAAGCATTTTTGCAGTAATGTGAAGTCTGGTTGTCCTTGTTGTTGCCTCAAGTTATTTGTCCTTCTAAGTTTTAAAAGTTTGCTGCCATGTCAGCCTCTGTTTTTGTTTACTAAAAATATTAAGTTTATTTGAGCTCCTCATATTACCTACATTCTGGGTCTGACCTTACACCAAACCTGACATTACCGTATTTTCCGCTCTACAGGGCACACTGGATTATAGGACGCACTGTCAGTGAATGGTCCATTTTCGAACTTTTGTCATATATAAAGCGCATCAGACTATAAGGCGCCTCACCATCCCGTGTCTCTGTGGGGGTCGGCTGTTACGACGACACCTCATCATCCCGTGTCTCCGAAGGGGTCGGCTGTGACGACGATGCCTCCGCTCCGTCTCGCCGAGGGTCTGGATGGACGTCTCGCTCTGCTCCCCTCCGCCGAGGGTCCGGATGGACGCCTCGCTCTGCTCCGCTCCGCCGAGGGTCTGGGCCGCCCGCCAGAACTTTTTCCTCACCGCGGACGGCGTTCGGGCCGCCCACCAGAACTTTTGCCTCATCGGCTCACGGGTCGCCCGCCAGAAAACTTATTTTGTTTCTGGCATGGTTTTGTTTTGTTCCCTTGGTCTTGTGCCTAGTCGGTTTTTTGTTAATTCGTTTTGGTTGTTTTTTGCCAACCATCCTTTGTTTTGTTTTTCCCCCACCACCCTCCCGTGCTTGGTTATTTGAGTTTTCTAGGGACGTCAGGGGACGTCCCTGTTCCTGCTCAGTATTCACTCCTCCTCCGTCACTCTTTTGCTCTCCTTGCCACGCCCATCTCCACCTGTCCGTAATTATCCCCACTCACCTGTTTCTACTTACCTCGTCCCCCTCAGTATTCAAAAACCCGGTCACTTCTCTCACTATCCGTCGGCTCATTGTTTGTCGTTTGTTGGTTGTTGCTGTTCTCCATGCCTTGGTTCCTTGATGTCCTACCCTGCCGTGCTTTTTGGTTTTCGTTCTGTTTTTTTGTTGCTGCCACGTCAGCTTTTGTTTTGTTTTTCTTTATTTAATAAACTAGTTTATTTCCTTTACTATGAGTCTGCGCTCAGGGTTTGTCTCCGTCACTACAGATCCTGACACTTACATATATAAGGCGCTCCAGATTATAGGGTGCACTGTCGTTTTTGAGAAAATTGAAGGGTTTTAAGTGCGCCTTATTGTCCGGAAAATATGATACTTGAAGAATGGATATTGTTCGCTGCCTTGCATGCCAGAGTTTTAAAGAAGGATCTTAAGTGATCTGTTAACGTTTTTTGTATATGTTGTGAATGACTTTGCTATCAATGCACAATTTTGGCTTAATATCTGTAAAACTGACTAAGCTATAGATATTTTTGTGTTTACTAATACTGATTAGCTGTGGTGGTGAACATGAATTCAATTGTTTCCAAAAGTTAATCATCCAATGATTACTTTCTGAGAGTTTCATTACATTACATCAAATGGTTCATAAGGTATTTTGCTAATAAACAAACAAATTAATGCATAAATAGACAGTAACATGATTGCTTGCCTTTCATTGTGGCAGGCTATAATGAAGGATTTTTAAAAATATTTTGAGAGATTTTTAAAAACTATCTAAAGATTTTTTTTTTTTTTATCTTTTGGGCGAAAATAAGGAAAGCAATAATTTTAAACAGTCCTGCTTTCTTACAGATGTTTTTATTGTTTTTGTAATTGTAATAAAGATTTTGGTAATGGCTGTTTTGTCATGTAGTGATTACATCTAAAACTAACTAAATGTCAGGGACTCATACAGAGAGAAATGTTTTCCAGTAACAGAGCTGACAAATCCCATTCTGTGATAGTAAGAAACATGTGTCTCTGGCTGAAACACCAATTACGCACCATCGAACCTGACAGCCTTGCACACCATGTCTCAGCAGCTCTTATTGCCTGATAAACAGTTAACTCACACAGCAGTCACCACTGTGTTCTGCTCAGAGCTGGATGGTGATCACATCCATCACAAATATCCATCGTTGTAAAATCCTCTAACAACAGTTTAATGTATCCTCTCAATCAGTGTGTGAAATTTACAGTGACAATCAACTTTCTTTCCACATGAAGGCAGTCCCATCTAATACAGACATGAGCTTCAAGCTAAAGTCTTACAATTATTTCGGTATTTTCTCTGTTTTTATCGTCATATCTGTGGTCTCTTCTATATATATATAACATTTAGTCTATCAATTCACATAAAACACAAGAATCTCTGAAATGAATTGTCACAAACAAAACATTCTGGATCAAAACTATCAACAAAATATACCTTTAACATCCCAGATTCAAGCTCTACAATGTTTTAAACAGCAGCATCAACAGGACAAAGAGAAGAACTTAGTACTAAATTACATTTACAGCTGCTCTGTTCCACAGATTCATTTGATTGTAATTACAGAACCCTGCAAATTTTGTCATGATACTTTTTAAAATAGCACAATAGAAGAAGATAAATCAATACTCAACCTAATCCAATATGATATTCAAGTGATAAAATAGAAAAACAGATATTTTAACAAGAATCTGGAAAGATAGAAGTTATGATTAGATATTAGAAAGTCAAATTAATTTTCTTAAGCTTGTCTGATCTTTTCTAATAATTTTAAACCAATTTGTTTCCCCTGACAGGTTCGGGTGGGGGTGGGGGTCTTAGTAACTAACCTAATTTTATTTCATCTGCTCTTGTTTTGATCTGAACAGAAGACAGAAATTCACTCACTATTTTTTATGGCTTATAAAGGCACTAAAATTCAAAGAAGTAGAGGTATTGATTTACAAATATTTGTTGCTACTTGTGATTTCTTTTTACTTTATTTTTGATATTTAAACATGGAGTAATCTGAAATTATGATTTCAGACCCACTAAAAGGAACTGTTTATATTAAGGAACAACTCATCCCAAACTCCTGTCTAAACATGTTAATATTAGCTGCAAGTCAAACAAACACAAAGCCTGCGGGAAGCAGTTAAGTATTGATAAACTTTTACATTTCCCTTTAGTTTTGGAATCAGATTGTGTGACATGTCTGCTGAATGTTAACCTTTAAACCAAACAATCCACACTGGAGGTTAGCGGAAGGTTTGTCCCTGATAAAACTGATCTAGTCGGGCATCTAATCTGCTCATTTCCCACATCCTGACTGGACATGGACTGAACATGTGCTGTTTCATTCATGTACATTTCAATAGATTTCTTCTAAATTTATTGATTTTAACATTCCAAACCTTTATTGCTTCATGACGCTTCGTCTCATTCCTTGTGTTGTTGTGGCAGTTGGAGCAGTCACAGTTGCTGCACATCATTCTGTTAGCAAAACACTCACAGTACCTGAAAAACATAAATGCATGCTAAACTACACTAGTGTGCATGTGTGTGTCCTGTCCTGCTCTTTTGTGGTTGTACACGAAATAGCAAAGTGGATTTATTAAGAAAATGCTTTCAGCAATGCAAAACAATCTGGTTGTAAAATATATTGGCTCACTATAATTTCAATAAAATTTAGTTAAAGAAAACAACTGTTTTCTCCCTGGGCTGCCACCTTATCGTGGTGGAGGGGTTTGAGTGTCCCAATGATCCTAGGAGCTATGCTGTCAGGGGCTTCATGCCCCTAGCAGGGTCACCCAAGGCAGACAGGTCCTAGGTGAGGGGCCTGACGAAGTGCAGCCCAAAGACCCCATATGATGAGTCAAAATATTGGACACAGTGTTCCCTCGCCCGAACGCGGGTCACCGGGGTCCCACTCTGGAGCCAGGCCTGGAGGTGGGGCACGTTGGCGAGCGCCTGGTGGC
>NC_051440.1:645778-646625 GCF_001649575.2 Kryptolebias marmoratus
CTCGTAACCGCCGTGCTGTGCTCGCGCTGCAACGGGAACTACGGAGACCGTGAAAGGTCAAACAACTTGTTTTGGCGAAGTTAACCCACTGTTTTGCTAGCGTGATAGATAGACAGACAGACTCTGTTATGGACAATATAGACTGTGTGGACAAAAGCAATTAATAACTAAAATAAATAATGACTTATCTATTAACAGAATTGTTTAGAGTGGCAAATATTTCTCATTAAAAAAACATAATTCTTTTAGTAATAAAATGTGCTAATAATATCATAATACAGAGGAATAAACACAGTTAAGGACTTGTTGGTAAATTATTTTTGTCCTATGTTTTAGAGGTGGAACTGATTATTTCAGACGGCTACAATATTTGGTTCCCCATTGGTAACTTTTGCAGAAAAAGAACTAATGTCTCCAAATTCACAGGACTTGTTGTCCATGATGAGAGGAATAAACACAGTTAAGGACTTTTTGGTAAATTATTTTTGTCCCATGTTTTAGAGGGGGAACCGATTATTTCAGACGGCTGAATTATTTGGTTCTCCCTGGTAACTGTTGCAAAAAAAAACAAACCCAAATCTCTCCAAATTCAGAGGACTTATTGTCCGTGATGAGAAGCATAAACACAGTTAAAGACTTGTTGGTAAATTAACCGGTTGTTATTGGAAAATTAATTATCTAAATAACATTCGACCCGAAAAAACCTGAGAAAACCTGCTTAAAAATATTACAACAGTTCACTGCAAACCCATATGATGCACTTGATCCACTACAGATTACATGCAGTCTAACACCAATTAGGTGTTGTGATGAGAAGCTATTTTATTTTCTGTTTTTCAAGAGTAGT
>NC_051440.1:648773-651777 GCF_001649575.2 Kryptolebias marmoratus
ATCTGGTGAGGATGCCTCCTGGACGCCTCCCTGGTGAGGTGTTCCGGGCAAGTCCCACCGGAAGGAGGCCCCGGCGAAGACCCAGGACACGCTGGAGGGACTGGCTGGCCTGGGAATGCCTTGGGATTCCCCCGGAGGAGCTGGCCCAAGTGGCTGGGGAGAGGGAAGTCTGGGTCTCCGTGCTTAGGCTGCTACCCCCGCGACCCGACCCCGGATAAGCGGAAGAGAATGGATGGATGGATGAAAACAACTGTAAGGCCACTGAAGGAAAGATGGATCTGTTATATTGTGTTACGGCCCTTGGCCTCTAGAGGCTGTGTAGTCTTTGTTTTTTTTCTTTATGCAGATTCAGCTGTGGGAGCACACCCCACTGATTGGCTGCCTGAAAGCTGCAGAGGAACCCGATTGGACCAGCAGGAGATGACAAGCCAATTAGATGACAATAAGATCCACCTGCACCTTATAAAAGGCTCCTGGACTCTTTGTGCCAGTGGGAAAACTTTAGGAACAGACTTTGTACAGCTGATCTCCCCCACTCCACCCTCCCACTCTGGACACCATTTATGTGACCACCCTGATCCCCTAGACCTGGGGTTGTAACAGATTGTCAAGGCTCATCAATTCATCATACTTGTTGTTTGGACCTAAAACAGGTTTAATAGTAATTTTATTGATAAGAGAGCATAAAGTTAAACACAGGAGGGTCCACTCACAGTTTAAGGCACTGGGACCTGGTGCAGTGACAGGGTTTCCTGGATCTCAGCTTGCTTGAAGTTCCAACAGATCTACAGGAGTGAAAGAGGCCATTTTAGTCCATTTTGGTACAAATTCTCAGAAGATACAAGTCACCTAAAACACATCAGTTAATAACAAACAACTACATTTTCATCAGATCATGAATAACAAAAAATATTTTATTTAAGGCAGTGACCTTCAACTAGCAGAACCTCTTGTGTCTTGCAAGGGTGGGGTGGGGGTTGGTGTTGGATGTGGGAACAGGGTGTAGTAATCAGAACTAGTTGACATCAACCATTCGTCAGCGAAATGTCTCAAGATGTTCATGGGAGTTCTTTTCATGTGTGACACACACATGAAAATTAGTAAGTGATTACTCATGATCAAATTTTGGCTGAGAAAATCTTACTTTATGCCCATTTACAGCCGTTTGGCAGGGTGCAAGTGACTACAAAAGCTGAAATCTTTAAAAAAAATCCATTTGAATGAAACAAAGTAATTTTAAGATAGAAATCTGTCAGTCTGGCAATAAAAAATTAGCAATTTAAAGTTACTTTGTACTGTGCAAGAGACTACCTGTGCTATAATTTTTAAAACATCACCCTGTTGAATATAACAAATTTTATACAGGCAAGAACCATTCAGTGTCAAGCTTTATTTATTTATTTTTACCACTGTAATCACATTTTGACTTGTGAACATTGACATTATGAGGGTTATGTTTGAAAATTCCAATTTATGGACTTTGTTGTGTCTAAAAGTACTTAAACATTGAAAACAGCATGATTGGTCACAACCCACTCAAAACCAACACAATATATATCTGTATTTTTTTCATAGAAAGATGCTCTAGAAATGTTCTTTGAGAAGGCCAGAAGAATACACTGCAGTGAGAAAACCTGCACACTTTGTAAAAAAAATCATCAGTTTTAAAACTGTTTATATTAATGTATATAAATGTATTATTCAAATGTTAACTTTATTGCTGGAAAACAACAAACTCAAATTATTTGTCTTCTTGACCTGATCCCCCCCCCACCACCACCACCACCACACACACACATAACAAAGCAGCAACAAAACAATTTGTGTACTTGTTTATCAAATAAGAACCAAGACATATGCAGCTAACAAAAAAATTAACCTTTCATTTGATTTTGATGAACTTCAAATCTAATAATCACAGTCTATGTTAACATGGAACATGTTTTCATATAACATGCATGATATAAATTAAACCTATTTGTGTTTTGTATTGGGGTTTGTTTGTTTTTTGTCCAAAAATAAATTACATTTTGTGCTAAATGTGAAAATAAAAATATATTTGGAGAAGCCCTGATAAAATAATGGCATTAATATTTTATACATTATGTAAAAAACTTTTTTTACCCCCACTTGCACTTCTTTACTAAACTCAAACAAGACAGCAAATAAGATATATTTTAAGAAAACATTTGCCAAAGCTATTGTTTCATATTATGTTGTTCTTAAAAAGTTACAAACTTATTACAAGGGGTGTAATATGTTCATCAGTGACAAAACTGGCAACATTATTTTTTCCTTACAGTCCAATTTAGAACTATAACAAGCTGGTTAAAAAAATGAACAAGTCAAGAAAAACAGTTGTCAAAGCTGTATGACATGTAAACCTTTGTTTCTAAGGGATGTATTCTGGTTCCTAATATAAAATTTGATAGCCAGATAATTTCTGTTTTTGAGTGCTATTTTTTTCTTTTCAAAAGACTTATCACAGTCATTATTTCCTGGTACACAACAGGAGGTTGTGCTTATCTATAGCCATGATTTCCTCTTTCTCCCACATCTTTCCCTTAAATTAGCGTTTCTCAACGGGGGCAGTACCGCCCCCTCGGGGGCGTTGAGAGGATGACAGGGGGCGCTGGCAGCAATATTTTCAAAAAGGGGGCGTTGATATTCTTTTGGGGGGCGTTTTCTTGAAGGTAAAGTTTACACAAAAGATTCACAACAATATCAGTTTAAACTTTGAACTACTTGTAAAAGTATTGTGGCCTAAAACATTAAAACCGTTACAGAACTGCACCTGTATCGATGGTGTTTCTTTTGGGCGCAGCTCCGTGCTGCCTTCAGGAGAATGGGACATCAGAGTATCGTTTTTATAATTTGTCCCACATGGCAGTTACTTTGTAAACTTTGAGAAAGGAACGCTCTCTTTAGTGATATTACCCTTGGAATTATTTATTTCTCTTACATGGGTTAATTTCTCTGAAGGATACACCGTGAGTGCATTGTT
>NC_051440.1:653650-658791 GCF_001649575.2 Kryptolebias marmoratus
AAAAAAAAGGTGGGGGGTGGGAGGGGGGCGGTAAGAGGCCTTGATAATGGATAGGGGGGCGCTGGCCCAAAAAAGGTTGAGAAACACTGCCTTAAATGGTCAGCAAAAAAGAAAAAATATAGAAAAAAATTCTCATTATTTTTTTAAATCTTTGTATCAGGTTTCACAGAATTTGTCAAAGGTGAGCAACTTGGTAACAAACATACTCAGGAGACAACAAGATAAAGTAAGTGGTTTTATTTACAGTGCAGGAGAGGAGCGGGACTGGATCTGGAAGGGAAGGTAACAGGTAAGTATTCGTGGAAGCCAGCAGGGAGATAGTTCTTACAGACTGTAGCGGAAGATCCAGTGCTTACTGATAAAGGAGGTGAGTACCACACAGAGGAGGGTGAAGCGAGGAATCCAGTGGTTAGTATTTACAGATAGTTGTTTCCAGGTTCATCGATTTCAGGGACAGAGGTAAGTATTTACAGGCACACGTTCCACAGGTAAGTTGATCCTTTGGTGGAGGCAGACAGGCACAGCGCGGATCCGATCAGGTGAGTGGCTCAGAGAGTACTCCTTCGATGAGGGCGGCAAGGTACACAGATCAGACGAGCTCCAGGAAGCAGAAGTTTCTAAGCACACACAGGAGACATGAAACATGAGCAAAACCCGGGTAACAGCATTTGCTAAAGGCTGAGAGCCGTTTACCCATAGCAGGTGATGCTTCAGCATCGGTCTGATCTTCACCGCAGGCTTAAATACCCGGAGCACTGATGATCCCGATCTGCCGCAGCTGAAGATGATTAGTCTGCCAACCAATCAGGAACTGGAACGTGTAACTAGGAAGCAAACTCGCAGAATGCCTCACTTTGAGGAATAAAAGCAGGGTTCACATACTATATCCCATGCTGATCAGTACTGGCTTAGAATGGGCGTCATCATGCATCTCAACCAATGAGCATTTGTGGTGTGTATTTCAGTGTCGAGGCTTCAAAGTGTGTGTCGAGTATCCAGGAAAAGTTTTGCAACAAGCGTATTGAGGTTCATGTCAATAACATAATTGATGACATTGGAAGCTTTGCGAGCTGCTGAATCATGACTGGTTCAGAAAAGGATTTGGTGGTTTTGCATTGATTCAAATTTTAAGGGGCAGGGAAAGGCAGTGGACCAGGTAACAAGTGGATTCACATCACAACTCTCTCCACAATTTACTTCAACGTCCCTGTCTGTCCCTGCAATCATTCTATCAGAAAAACAGACTCTATATTAATGAGCACATTAACTGTTTATTGGAATTACTACTAAAGCACAGTGTAGGTCATTGCTTCACACACCAAAGCCCCAGTGTCATAATCACTGCCTGTTTTACATTTATTGTCCATTTGCTCTGCTGCACCATCAAGTGAAGTACCATAAAGTTTCAGGACTTGAGCAAACCAAACAGATGGAAAGCTTCTGTGCTTCATAAATTTGAATTTATTATTGAATTTTGCAGATAACAATGTAAACATAATTATTTGCAGAAACTCATGCAATTAATCGCATTTAAAGATATCATTGCCCAGCACTGGTAATTATGTGAGCGACTGACTTTAGGCATGGCAGACACTTCCATATATTCTAACTACTTTTGAATGGGAAAAAAACATGAGAAACCCTCACCTTAGGCTGTTTCAAAGCTTACTGAAGTTAATAAATGAATAAATAAAAAACAAACAAAAAAAAATTAAATTCACCTTTGCCCTTATTTGGTGTCATGCAGTGAGAGGTCTATAAAGTGTCATAGAACTGTCCTGTTTTATGTCACTCAACATCACCCTGGTTTACATGTGGGGTTGTCTTTCTGTCTTTCCTTTCCATAGGTTTAACATCTTTCTCTGAAAACAAAACAAAACAAAAAAAAAACAAATTATACTAATTATCTGTAAATAAAGACTTTGGGGCAAATAGAGAAACATAAAGAAAAGGAGAGAAACTGGCTTTAATTAGGAGAGAACTCAGAGAAATGCTTATTGCTTCAATGCTCAGATGACAACAGAGATGTCAGTGGGTTGTATTCTATTTATTCTTGCTTAAAGAAAAGTACATATGATTTGTGGTTTCCAACCCTTGGTCCTCGAGGAACACTATTCTGCATGTTTTCATTATTTCTCTGCTCTTCAGCAGGTCTTCAAGTTCTGCAGAAGCCTGTTAATCACTCAATCATTCAAACCAAGTTTGCCACAGCAGGGAAACAACTAAAACATGCAGGATAGTGTTCCCCCAAGACCAGGGTTGGGAATCACTGGTCTAGATAATACTGATTATGATGAACAATTTGACCAAAATATTTTGCCTATTTTTTTACTTTAATGGTTTTAAGTTCGACTTATGTGATAAATATAACAAATTTTAGTTAGTGATTTTATTAGTTCACCTGATTTTATGTTTTCTTTAGGATTATCAACCTTAATCAACCTATGCAAACAAATATAACAACCAACACAACATAGTCAGCAATCTATACACCAACTTGCATTAAAAAATAAAGAAATGTAAGTTAGTGGGAGTTGGACAGCAAGCTCTGTTGCAGTCTGTTCCATGTTGAGTTTAGGCAGGTATCGAGACTGATAGCAAAGTAACTTGACAAGCGTCCTTAAGAAGACCACTTGTTTATTGAAGGATGACTGTCAGATTTAGGACTTTCCAAAAACACTTACCTTGTGTCAGACCCTTTCTGAATTGCTGTCCAAATGCACGTTCTCTGAATTTATTAGATGTTTGAAGATGAAACAAGAAGACAGACAAGAATTATTTTTATTATGACCAATTGCAATGATGTCCATCAAAGCACAATCATGAACATCTTTATAATTTTTCTGCTTAAATGTGAGTTAAAAACACACCTTCTGGATTATTGCTGATATCATCCAGGTTTTTGCCTCAAAATTCTGCAAGTTGACCCTGCTCAAGTGCCAGAAATACTTTGCTTATCTTAGCAAGATAAATGTACCTTCAAAAATTATGTAGAACTGTCGATGTTCTCAGATAAAATCAATCCCAGTTCTTGCAGTAGTAAAATGTCGTAGAGGACAGGATGCAAAGCTAAAGATTACAAGCAACAAAAGTCCTCATTTTGAATCCAGGATTGAAAAGATTTCTCTTATTCCCTAATTATGACTTTCACTGTATACACAACGATGTGCAATTTATTTTTTTCATACTTCACTTTAGGTGTGGGAACATTCTCTAGAGGAGTTACTTAAATTTTCAGAAAGTCCTCTTTGTGCCACACTCAATTTGTACACAATGCAACAATTATATATTATTAAAACTGCATTTATAAGTTTTTTGTGTAATTTTTGCAAACATTTTTAAGTTTCCGATTGTAAAGTTTTTTTATTTTTGAATAGTTGCTGTCTTTCAAAACAAAAAAAAAGAGAGTAATAAGAATATATCCAAAAAGTAAAAAACAACAACAACAAACTAGAACTGCAAGCAGTTATCAACAGGTTCCAAGCCCCCACGCTCAGCCCCTGTCCGCGCGCTCCGATCCCAACGCCCCGCCGGCGTGGCTCGGCCGCCTCTCTCGGCGAGCGGGCCGAGTCGAAACTTGCCAGTACGGTGCATACTCAAAGGCGCTTCGTAAGACGTAACGGTACAATTTGTGTAGAAAGCTCAGGGAGGAAAAGCTAACTGCCATTTGATACCACACAGAGCCAAAGAAATAAATTCATAAGAAATTCAATATTCATTCGAAAAATACCAAAA
This sequence comes from Kryptolebias marmoratus, assembly GCF_001649575.2. Taxonomy (NCBI): domain Eukaryota; kingdom Metazoa; phylum Chordata; class Actinopteri; order Cyprinodontiformes; family Rivulidae; genus Kryptolebias; species Kryptolebias marmoratus. Next base: position 657,386 of record NC_051440.1, read on the forward strand.
TATTCTCAGATGATCAGGTCTACATCTGTAATAATATGCATTTATCGCCATGTCCCTAGTTCCAATGCTGATTCATTAAAAAAAAATTTAACTGTAATGTGATACCACAATGAGCCAAAAAAATATTCATGAAAAATCCATAACTCTTCCAGAAATTACCAAAATATTCTCTAATGACCATGCCTACATGTAAAATAATATTTTTATTTCTATGTTACTGGATTGAACACATTCTTTATGAAAAATTGAAAACGTCATTTTCATGATGTCCAGCCAATACGCAAAAATTCATAAAAAAATGAAATTTTATGATAAAATTTCCCAAATATTCCCACATCACCGTGTGTATATGTGAAATAATGTTTGCGCTTTAGGAAATCTCCACAGTCTACGGCTTTTGTAGAAGAAATTGTTAACCTTCGTCGTAGCAGTGCTGGTCATACTGAAATATATTTAGAAATTTGTTAAAAATCAATTATGGCTCAAAAAAATCAGGAAATATTCACAGATGACAATTATCATGTCCTTTGTTTGCCCAAATTTTCCAATCCACCATAGTCTAAAGGTTTTTTCAAAATAAAATGAGAAGCGGTTATGTTGGTTAGCATTTATATGTTTTTCTTTATTAACCAGAAGGGGGCGCTCAAATTTAAGCGATATTATTTTGGGTTTGTAGTAAGGCTAGTTGTGAACAAAGTACCAAATTTCAAATTGTTCGGCCAAACAGAGTCCGAGTTGCTACTGCTAGCTTCAATTACGAACTTTGTAGATCGTAATGACATGCTTGAATATAGAGCCGCAAATTTTGATCTGCACTTTTACAGATTGTGCATGGAACATATCCTGCAAACCTTAGCACTCTAAATTCAACAAGTGATTTTTTGTGAATTTCTCAAAATGTTGAAGGCTATACATACATTTTTGCACATAAGCCACGCCCACTTTGACCAATCATTACCATATTGATAACATAGTTTCAGGGCTGTATCCTGAAGATACCCACCAAGTTTCACGTAAATCCATTCAGCCATTTCGGCAGTATAAACTTTACGTCTTTGTAGCGCCCCCTAGTGTTGGATCAAGCTGAAAATGGAAAGAAATCTTTTTTTTGGCTTTAGGCATCCCTGGTATGAAAACTATTGCTAAAATTTAAACTGTTCTTAATTTAGGCTCAATAAAGAATTTTTTTGGGGGAAAATTTTTTTGTTTACGCATAATTCATAAACTGAACATTTTTTTGAAAATCCGTTCTAATTTTTGGTTAGCCAGTCTTGCCGTCATACCATGTGAAGTTTCACTTCAATTGGCTTTGAGCCTCGGGAGGAGTTAACGAAAGTAGGTCACGCATATTTTGTAAGTTTTCTACTAATTAGCATAATTTTACAATTTTTTTTCAAAACTCAGGT
>NC_051440.1:659105-673818 GCF_001649575.2 Kryptolebias marmoratus
TAAATCTATCAAGCGGTTATTCAGATATAAATTTTATGAAATAATAGCGCCCCCTATCGGTAAAACCGCATAAAATTTAATACAAAGAGGCAACATCTCATTCACTATTGGGATCTAAATGCATTTTCCATAATCTTAAAGTATGGCGGAGAAATTCATAGTTAACCGTTGTGCTAGCTAGCACTGAAGTTTTTGGTTATGCGTTACTCGCACAAAATTTAAAATTTTTTAAACTTTTTGATCATCCCTTTAACAGATCGGCCTACAGATGTTATGTACCAAGTTTCACGTTGATCCAGCTTTTAATGTGGTAGAAGTACTCGAAAGTAGGTTTTGCCTTTATCGCGCAATAGCAAAAAATGTAGTTGGGCAGAAGTGGGCGTGGCCAATGTAAAAAAGATGCAGAATGATCCATAGTTTCAGGTGCCATCAAAATTTTGAGTGTAGGACTTACGGTTTATTGGCAAAAACGCGTTGTCCTGTGTTATAGCGCCCCCTAGGTATGGGACTTCATGATTTTTTTTTATCTGAGTAGCGGTAGCGTTTTTCTATCAGACTGCCTGGTTGGCTTTTGTCCATGAGTTTCTCGTTTTTTTGGGCAACGCGTTTTAGCGGAGAAGAATAAAAATAATAGAGAAGAATGAAAAATCGGTACAAAAACAATAGGGTTCCCTGCTCCGCTGGGAGCAGGCGAACGGCCATGCCTTGCATTGACCGCCCGCTTGCTTCCGCGGGCTTGGAACCCTAACAAACGAAGTAACTGGAATTCTACTCTGTAGTTGAAAACAAAAGTTACGTATGTAACTACGGTTCTATGAATCCCAGATGACCGCCAGAGGGCGGTGCTGAAAGCACTGAATGACTAATACCAGCGATGTCACAAGGAATCCTGAGCCCAAACTCACTGAGGAGACGCTGAGGACCCTTGCAGAAGAACCAGGGGTGGCCACATAAACCCTGTAAAATCTGGTGAATGTGCTTGGAGAAACCCATGTTGCAGCAGCACATATGGTGTCCAGCGGAACCATCTCATAGCTGCCCAGGAAGCAGAGACGCTCTGGGTAGAGTCTGCCTTCACGCCGACCGACAGGGAGCAGCGTCTGGCACTGTAGGCGTGGCAGATGACATCCACAATCTAGTGGGAGATGCGCTGCTTGGAAAGAGGACAACCTAGCCATGGCCCTCCATAGCACAAGAACCGCTGGTCTGAGCATCGTATACCTGCAGTGGCTGCAATGTATGCCTCCAGCGCCCTCACTGGGGACAATAATTCGGACCTATCCCCGGCCACTTCTGATGTAGGCCGAAACCTTGCGAATCTAAGTGGCTGGTTACAATGAGAGTGAGATAACAACTTCGGCATAAATGCAGTGTTGGGCCACAAGGTAACACCGAAACCATCCGGAACCCATCTGAGACATGAAGGACAGACAGAAAGAGGATGTAGCTCGCTAACCCTCTTGGCTGAGACAATAGCCAACAAAAATGCTGCCTTACACGAGAGCCACTTGAGGTCCGCCTGCACCAAAGGCTCAAATGGAGGATGGCACAGAGCTTCGAGAACCAACGGCAGATCCCAAACTGGTGCCTGTGGAACCGCCGGCGGGCACAACCTGCGAGCACCACGCAGAAAACAAAAAGCTAGATTATGGCTCCCCACCGTAAAGCCATCAAAGCCAGCTTGAGTAGATGATATTGCTGCTATATATACCTTAAGCGTAGAAGGAGAGCGGCCCTTCTCAAGAAGGGACTGGAGAAATTCCAGAACAATTGGTACCTGGCAGGATACTGGATCATCATTGCGGGCAGAACACCACTGAGAAAACAGGCGCCACCTGTTTTCATATTGCTGGCGAGTAGAGGGTGCTCTGACACACAAAATGGTGCATCTGACGGGATCCGAACACCCAGTCAGCTGCCGCCCAAACCGCCCAGTAGCCACAACCACAGCTGGAGACGTTGAGGATTGGGGTGCCAAATCACCCCCCCAACAAAGACAGCAGGTCCCTCCTGACCGGAAGACACCAGGGGCTGCTGTGACACAGGCTTTGTAGTAGTGAGAACCATGGCCGAGCTGGCCAGTACAGGGCCACCAGCAACAACCTGTGGTCCTCCCTGAAGACTCTCTGAAGGGTAGGCCAAATCAGAGGAAGGGGCGGAAAAGCGTACAGAAGGACCCTTGGCCAAGGATGAGCCAGTGCATCCTGGCCTAGAGCGCCCGATGCCCCCGTAAGGGAATACCATAGGGGACAATGAGTTGACCCCTCTGTGGCGAACAGATGTACCTCTGCTTGACCAAAGAGGTCCCAGATCATGTGCTCTACGTCGCTGTGAAGTGACCACTCCCCCGGAGAAGGTGCCTTGTGGGAAAGAGAGTCTGTTACCTGGTTGTGCTGCCCTGGCAGATACACCGCCCGCAGGGTAGGCAGGCGTGGAGAGGCCCAGTCCAGGAGATCTCTGGACACCTTCAGAAGCTGTGCTGACCTGCTGCCTCCTTGATGTTTGATGTGATAGACAACAGATGTGTTGTCTGACTGAATTAGGACATGTCTGCCCTCCAGGCGGGGCAGAAAGTGCCTCAGGGCCAAATGTACAGCGCTCAGCTCCAGCACATGTATGTGTTTGGTGCGATCCCTGCAACACCAGCGGTCCCGAACTGCTCTGCATTGCCACACAGCGCCCCATCCCACAGAGCTGGCATCTGTTGTGACCACCTCTCTGCGACACACTACCATCCCTGTGGGGACACCTTTGGACAAATAAGCCCCGTCTCTCCATGGAGTCAGGGCACGAAGACATGACCATGTCACCATGAGCCTGCGATGCCTGTGTAAGCCTGGGGTCCAAGCGGAAGCTGTTGAGCCACATCTGTAAAGGGCGCAGTGAGAGCAGCCCCAAGGGCACAACCTGAGTGGCCGACATCAGCTTGCCTAGCAGCTGCAGGAAGGCAATGTAAGGAAGGCGTCTGCCCAGCCTGAATCGACTGGCCAGCTGGAGTATGTCGTTCACCCTTCAAACAGACAGGCGAGCCCTCATGGAAGGTGAATTCAGAGTCACCCAAGAAAAGTGGTTGTCTGAGATGGAACCAGGCAGCTTTTCTCCAAGTTGACCCTGAGGCCAAACTGGGACACATGAGCAAGCAGGCGACATGTATCCCAAGAGACACATGCCCAAGAAGGGGCGCAAAGAAGCCAATCGTCAAGGTATGGAAGGACCTTCACTCCGCAGGCCTGAAGAGGGGAGAGGGCTGCTTTCTTGAACCGAGTGAAAACTCTCGGTGAAAGAGACAGTCCGAACGGGAGCCCCCAAAACTGCCAATGGCGACCCCGATAGGCGAACCTGAGGAAGCGGCTTTGTTCTGCAGCAATAGACACATGAAAATACGCATCTGTGAGGTCTATTGATGTAAACCACTCTCCCCTTGCAACAGCCTGCAGAACCTCTGATGTTGTAAGCACGTGAAAGGGCAGCACTTTCAGATACTGATTAAGTCCCCTCGGATCCAAAATGGGGCGAACGCCGTCTGTCCTCTTCGGAACGAGGAAGTAAGTTGAATATTAGTCTCTGGGTTGCCGCAGAGGATCCACTGCCTCGATTGCACCCTTAGCCAGGAGGGCGGAAAGCTCCTGGTCCAGTGCTAGGGCTTTCACCGGGTCGGCGATTACAGTCACCTTGACCCGCCGTCAGAACTGTAGCCTGTAGCCATAGGTTAGAGTGGCAACCACCCATGGATCCACAGCATGAGCAGCCTAGTAGCTGAGCTGCTGATGAGAAAAATATCCGACGGTCGGCCTGGTGGTGTCACTTTCTTTCCCCACGGCCTCTAGAGGCCCTGGGGCTCTATCTGAGCTGCTTCAGCCTTACTGCCCACCCCGATCCCTAAGATCAGCTGATCAGTCACTGCTGACAGTCCCCACAACTAGGTTGAAACTCAGAGGCGACAGAGCGTTTGCTGTTTCTGCTCCCAAGCTCTGGAACAATTTACCCCTGAGTGTCAGACAGGCCTCCTCTCTTCCTGTTTTTTTAATCTCTTTTAAAAACACACTTTTATTCTTTGGCTTTTAACACACTGTGATTTTTGTCTTTCTTGGCACCTAAAACATACCTGCTGTGAACCCGTATGTGTATGTCTCTTTTTATCTATTTATCTTTTTATCTGGTTATTTGTTTTATCTATTTCCTTTTTGCTGTTTTTATCTTTCTATTGTACAGCACTTTGGCTACCCCTGTGGTTCTTGAAATGTGCTATATAAATAAAGTTGATTGATTGATTGATTGATTGATTGATTGATTGATTGATTGGGGAGCGATGGGCAGAGACTGAGGCCTGGGCCTGCCTAGCTGGGTGGTGGACTGATCGTCCCTGCCAGATCTCCGATGTACAGCACGAGGATGAAAATCACCAGATTGATCACAACCCTGAGGCGGTGGCCGGGCGCTGAGGCCAGCCGACAGGCCTGAAAGTTGCTGTCTGGCCTGCTGTGCCTGAACAGTCCGTTCGAGCGCCTCCAGGGCGGCCGAACCGAACAGCTCCCCTGGCACCACAGGAACACTGCGGAGGGTCCTACAATATGCTTCAGTCAATGTAGACTGTGCCAGCCAGACCTGTCAACAGGCCTGAACTAGAAAGGACATTACTCGACCCAGCCCCCTGGTCATCAACGCAAAGGCCTGGAGTGCCGCGTCATTAAAGCCCATGGCTGCAGTTGCACCACCAGCATCCTGAAGGGATGCAGAGAGGGCAAACATTAGGTGCACCAAGGAATTGCCAATGCGCCCAGCAAGCGCCCCAGCGTTGTAAACTTTACAGAGTAGGTTATCTGTAACATGACATTAGGTGCTTGGGCAGCGAACATCACGACGCAAGGCTTCATCTGGTGACACAATGAGTGAGGCAACAGCCGGTTCAACCGCTGGCATTTCATCCAAGCCTGCCTCGACAGACTCGTGCATAGCCGCAAACACCCGACCATTTGTGGAGAGGCATGAAAAGGCTCTAGGGTCCCGCCAACAAGCGTGTAACTCCCTCAGGTGGAGTACCTGAGGGAGTTACACGCTTGTTGGCGGGACCCTAGAGGAATTCTGATGGAGGAACAAAAAAAGGGAGAAGGGGCCCGCCCGCGCCTGAAAAAGGCACTTCCAGGAGCTGACTTCTCCCCCTGCGGGATGTCTAGTTGCAGCTGCCTTAAGGCCATACAAATGGTGTCCTGCATCGAGCTGTCACCTGACCCACTAGCTGCACTCTGAGAGGATGAGAGTGAGCCATTCTCTGAAGCGTGAGATGACTGTGCCTCCTCTTCACCCCTAAAGTGAGAGGCAGAGGCGGCCAAAGACAGGACATCGTCCTCCGCAGCCAAGTCAGGCATGGGTGAGCGATGCTGAAAGCACTGAATGCTCCCATCACGCATGCGCCATTTGAGTAGTAATACCAACAGAGTCACACCTGTGACACATCGGCTTCATGGCTTCACTATGGCGCTTGGAGCGCCTAGGTGGGGCCACCTGTCCAGAAGGTGGAAGCTCAGTGTCACCCTCAGGACGCAACTGGGCCAGCCGGGCCACCCGCACAGCGTAGGGCATGTAACTGCAGTTCATGGAGGCATTGTCTGACAGGGCTTTCACCAGATGATCATGCCCAAGGCAGGCAGGGCATAGATCATGGCCATCATCTACCTGAAGCGCGGCCCCACAGCTCGCACAACAGTGGGAGCCTTCCATCTTTTGAGCTGCGCCCAACCACAGACAGAAAAAACCCCGGCTCAGATTGGGGAAGGGGGCAACGCTACCGCCACCAATCAAAGTGAAAACAAATAAACAAAAAGAGGCTAACACCGTTAGCTTGACCAAAACCGCAATCAGAAATTTGGCTAAAATTGGGAGAGGGTGCAAGTCGCTACCGTCACCAATTAAGCAAAACAAATAAACAAATAGAGACTAACACAGTTAGCTCGATCAACAAACTGCAGTCAGAAATTTGGCTAAAACTGGGAGAGGGGGGGAGCCGCTACCGTCACCAATCAAAGCAAAACAAAAGGAGGCTAACGCAGAAGTCAGAAACCGTGAGTTGGGAGAGGAGGAGCAAACACTATCAACACCAACAAACCGCAGAATTACCCTCACTTTGCTCCTTTCTTTTCTCTCAAGGAAAGTCAACTGTCGCAGTCCCTAGGAGGGCGATTCACCGCTGCTCCAGCCAACAGGCAATCGGGCGTCCAACGACGGTAAACTAATCCAAGGCCGATGCCATGAAACGAACCGCATGTGAGAAGAAATGAGGAACAGAGCCTCGGATGACGTTAGTATATATTGACTGGGAGATCATCTGATGTGTCAGAGGTGTGACTCTGTTGATATTACTACTCGAATGGCGCATGTGCGATGGGAACATTTAGTGCTTTCAGCACCGTCCTCTGGCGGTCAGAAGGGATGAAATAGAACTGTTTTCCATTTGATTCTGAATTGAGCTTTCTCAATTCAAAATCAGGGAGCGTGGAGTTACACGCTTTGAACTGCAGGAGCTGCTCCGTTTATGCAACAACAAAACATCCAAACACAAATTGATTTCTCTTGCAGTCTGAAATGATGTCCTTTTCTGAATGACAAAAGCACCTTGGATATCTTTCCCAGTTGTGTGGTGGGATTTGGTAATTTGCAAAATTGACCTGAGGAACTCTGGGTGCTTTGTTCCACATTTGCTTGCATAAAAAGTCCTTGTCCTCTGTAGTGGCTCATTGATTAAGGTCTGGCAAATAGGAAGATGTTTGTGGAACAAACAACTCATTCATCTCATTTACTTGACAATAGTGACAGAACATCCACCACTTTTGGTGCGAGTAAAAATGCAACTTTTCTGCATGTTTTTCAGATGATTTCAACCCAACTGAAAGAGTGGCAGGGCTTCTGTTAAACATTTGACAACCCATTAGAAGCATCTTTATGAAACTTGGTGCTGTAACTCTCCTGAAAACCTTTGAGGTGCAGCTTTGAAACTTCTCCAGCACGTCTATGATTGAACACCATGACCTGTGCAAACGTAACTTTTGCAAGTTCTGCATAATTCTGGCATCATCTTTGAAGTTTCCTGCATTTTTTTTAGGAGACACCAATTTGAATGAGTACAGTTTGTAGACTTGATCAGTTCTTCATCTTCTGTCAGAAATGCTCAACAATGGATGATTTCACAGATTTTGTGTAGCATATTTTTCAGGTTCAGGCCTTTCCTTTATAAATCCTAATTTGCAGGAAATAAAGCGCAGCTGCTGGTGCCCTGCAGACCGCCCTGTCCCCGCCAATAAAAAATATGCAAATCAGTATAAACACAATGCAGGTTTCCATCCTGTGTCCAAGCTACCATGGCAAGAAAAAATATCATATTTGGAAGTCATTCTTCCGGGTTTACCAATAAGAAGAAGCAAATGGAGTGGCAGAAGGTGACAAACGCTGTCAACGCAGCAGGAGCAGAATTGAGATGACTGTCTGAAATAAAGAAAAAATGGTCCGACATAAAAGTGGATGTCAAGAAAAAAGTGTCAGCACATCGCCGGAGTGTTTCGGCAACAGGTGGAGGGCCAGGTTTAGCAGCACTGACTCCGCATGAAGAAAGAAGCCTGACCTGTCTGGAGTAAAGGACGGCTGATCCCACCTTATTTCCTTCCTCTGTGCGAACAAAAGGACACAATATGCATTTTCGGTGCTTCGGCGCACAGATCGATGGGCAGTGAAATCTTTATGTGACAAACACTGAGGATATGTACTATTTACATTCGAGTGGGGTTTCTCCGATCCTCTAATATTCATGTGGTTTGTTTTTTGTGTGTGGTCCATTATTTTCTGAGGAGAAGTTTGGTTTGGTTTTATAGTTTGCGTTTCAATCTATCAAACAATACAACCATGACAAAACACTGGATTCTATGCTCCTTTAGTTCAATACCACTGTATGGAGTCAGATTTGAGTGTATTTAGGTGAGTTTTGACGCTTTGTAGTTTGATATTGTCCACAGAAAAAGTTTGCATAGCTGCCGCACATTTTCACACCAGCGAAAATGTGTGCGTATATTTATGGTAACTTTGACGCAAAGTTAATTTTTATACATGCCGACTTGTGCGTAAATTATGGTGCAGCACATTTTTTGTGTGCACGCACGCTTTATACATGAGGCCCCTGGCTTTTTACTTATTTGAAAATTTAGGAAAAGATAAAATAATAAATACATTTTTGGAATAAATATACTTTAAAAATAAATTCACATATACTGCCCCTTTGAAAGGCTATTTACAGTGTAGGAATAAACGCAAAACTCTGTAGTTTAAAAAAAAAAAAAAAGAAGAATATGTGGTGATTTGGAGTTTTTGTACTTCCTGGTGGGCTGTCCTGGCTCTTTGATTGGCAGTCTTCTCCACTCCTTCCACACCTGCAGAGGATTAAGCTCATCAGGAGAAGTCTGGTACTTAAGGCCATGGTGGGAACCAGATCAGCGCTGGAGCATTGGTTGCCTTGTCATAAAGTTCTCCACCTCTTTAGAAGTCTCATTTTTGTGAACTGTTTTCTGAGAAGTGTTTTTCAGTTTTTTGTACACCTTCAGGATTACCTGTTTTAACTTGTGGATCCAGTCTGGTTTGTGCCCGGAGGCCGCCACGAGCTAAGTACCTGAACCGCTTACCTATGCCTGTCTGCCAACCGTCCTGCTGCAACAAGTGAAAGGATACCTACTCTCTGCCATCCAGAAATCCGCTAACAGGAGTACCCCGCTAACAGGAAATATCTACCTTATCCACTCACCTCCACGCTGAACTCTGCTCGTCTCTCCGTAAGAAACTCTCAACAAGAAATTATCTCTGTGTTCTCTTACCTACCCTCTTCCAGAAGATTACCGAAATACTTACCCACGCCCTCTCTTCCAGATCCTGGCTTCAGTTCTCCTTCGCACTGATTTTCTCACTGTGAATAAAACCACTTACCGTAATGCTGGTCTCCCGTGTCTGTCTGACGCCGAGCTGCTCTCTTAGAAAATAGTAAGAATCCTGACAGAATAGGCTTCCCCGACTTACAAAGAGTATTATGCTGCCCAGTTGAGACAACTAGTCTGTTTATCTTCACCAAACTGTGATGCAGGAAGGAAGAAAATAGAAAGGACAACAGTTAAAGGAACCCCTAAAACAGCTTTACAAAGATGCATCAAAATGCAAAATGAGATGAAGGTCTTAAAGGATCCCAGGTTAGACATTCTTATGCAATCCTGGAAGATTGTCATAAAAGCTTGTACATTAGATGAGATATCAAAAATGTGAAATGGTGCAGCCATGACTCAGACTTTACATCAAACAAAACTGATGACAGATTTAAGTAATGCAACTTAAAAAGTTTAATTTCCTATAATTAATTTGTCCACAAGGGGGAATTTAAGAGCTTTGAGGCTCAACAAAATGATTCTGGGTTGGAGAAAGATGACTTTTAGAGATACCAGCAAGTTAAACACCACTTTAATCAAAAGTTAAAAAGAACCAGGATTCAAGATTTTTCAGGCTTTCTACAGGTATTTCTAACTAAGTCTGCATCTTGTAGTGAAATAGTTTCAAAGTTATTTAACAGGGTCCAATTGTCTAAACAAGACGGTAACATTTACATAGAGAAGAAATTGGAAACTTAAACAAATCAACTTATTTCAGCAAAAGGTTGGGAGACTATATGTCAGTTACAAAGGCCTTCTACTGAGTCTAACTCATGGTGGGAATTCTGTTGGATAAATATAGTGAAATGTTTTGTTACACCCATTCAGAAAAGACGACATGGTGATGGCGATGCTCAATGGAGGCTTTGTGGGACTAACAGAGCACACCATGGACATATCGTCTGAAACTGTACCTATTGGGATCAAATTCATAGACATGTAGAGAATGTATTTGCTTTAAAGTGTATGAATGTGTGAATGATTGTAGTGTGAAGCACTTTGGGGTCCTCAGACTAGATAAAGCACTATACAAGTGCAAGCCATTTACCATTTACCATTTAAAGGTCCCATTTGACTGCGTCACTATGTACTTGGGTGATATAAATGTTGAACGCTGGAACAGATGTAACGAAAATTGTTTATATGCTTCTGGCAGCAAGTAAAGAAGCCATCATAAGAAGATAGTTGGATTCAAAACCACCTACCATTGAAGAATGTACATTGAAGTTGTACATGATGTTTACATAATGAAGAAGATTACCTTTTCCTTCAAAGTACAATTCTATACAGTCTGGTCAAAATGGACCGAGTATGTAAAACTAGAATCAAATGAATGGTTAAAAAATATTTAAAATCAAGAGGCAACAAGGATGAGGATATTTAGACTATTTAGTCTCCACACCTTTCCATAAACTGAAGTTATCAACTGAAATATATGGAAAGTCTGTAATGTTTCATGTACTGTAAATTTTCTTGATTTGCTTTTCTTGAATAAAGATAAAGAAACAATTGTAAAAAAAGATTTAAAAAAAGAAATGTGAATGTAGATTACTAGCCACGAACCTCTTTGGTAACACTGGAAGTTGAATGTTGGTTATCTGATCTCCACACTCATCCAGGGAACAAGCTGTGTGGTAGTACAGAGGAAACTACACACAAAAAAACTAGTATTGATTCAGTTAATGAACATTCAGGACGGTAAAGACTGAGGAGAAGCAATGAACTATTTTCTTACCTGACTGGGAGTCTCCAACACACTGAGATCTAAAAGACAAACAACGACAAAAAGTAAATGAGTCCTAAGACCCAAGTTCAATCAACAAAAGTTAAAGATTTTTGGACATTAGTTATGAAGAAAAATGTTATCTGAAATGATCTGGAGATACCTTTTCCCCATCTGACACCGATATAACAATTTAACAAATGCATCAGTTTCACAAATGACAACCAAAACTATTTAAATTACACTTTTTTTAAGCAACACTATAAAACTTGGACACTTATAAAAATATATACCGTTTTTTCTGCACTATAAGGCACACTGGATTATAAGACACTGTCAATGAATGGTCCATTTTTAAACCTTTGTCATATATAAGGCGCACCGGACTATAAGGCGCATTAAGCGAAACAAAACAGCCGTCTTTTCGGAGAATACGGCATTGATGTAAGCATTAAGTATAAACACCTACAGCACTCGCTCAGGTCCGTGCTGTGCACGGAGCCCTGCGCAACACTACAAAGCACAACTATAACTGAGCCTTACTGCTGTAAGCGGTGTGGCTATGTAGTTTACCAAAGTCGTACTAAAACATTACGACTTCTTACAAATATAAGGCGCTCCAGATTATAAGGCGCACTGTTGTTTTTTGAGAAAATTGAAGGCTTTCAAGTGTGCTTTATAGTCTGGAAAATACGGTATACAAAGCATTACTTAAAAGAAATAAACAAGAGTAGTTCTGCACATAACAGCAACAAGCTGCATTTATAGAAGTGTGTAGAAACTTCACTTGTGTCAGGTTCTGTGGTGACGGAGACGAACCCTGAGTGCAGACTCATAATAAAGAAAAAAACTAATTTATTAAATAAAGAAAAACAAAACAAAAGCTGACGTGGCAGCAACGAAAACAGAAACAAAAACCAAAAGGCACGGCAGGGTAGGACATCAAAGAACCAAGGCACGGAGAATAACAACAACCAACAGACAGCAAACAACAAACAATGAACCGACAGAGTGTGGAAGTGATGACCGGGTATTTAAACACTGGGAATAATTAGGAGAAGTGGAAACAGGTGGAATGAGTAGCAATTACCGGCAGGTGAAGGTGGGCGTGGCAGGAGACCGAGTGAGTGACAACAGGGGAGGAGTGAATGCTGACAACAACACAAACTGGAAAAACCAAACTAAAACAAAAACCAAGACCACAACAAAATATAAAGAAAACAAAACCGAAAACACAAAAAATCCAAATCCTCACAACTTGAACATGTAAATTACACAGTATAACTGAGACAAGTCTCATTTTTTCTCTGACTATGCATGCTATTTATTATTTTTATTATTAAAACAGTGTTTAGGTGAATAAATAAATAAACCTTTACATTTTAGTGCCAGTAAGGAGCCGGTGCTTGTGAGGCTGAGCGATACCAACTAGATATAGTTGGGCTCATCTCTATGCACAGCTTGGGCTCTGGAACTCAACTCCTGGAGAGGGGCTGGATTCTATCCTATTCTGGAGTTGCCCAGGTAGAGAGGTGTCGATCTGGTATGTGGATACTCAGAAAACCCTGGCTGAGCACCTTGTCATTGGAGTTTTCCCCGGTGAATAAGAGGGTCGCCTCTCTGAGGTTTCAAGCTGCAGAAGGAAAGGTTCTGACAGTTGTTTGTTCTTACACTCCAAACAGCATCTCGGATTATCCGGCCTTCTTGGAATCTCTAAATAATGTGTTGGAAGGGGCGCCATCTGGGGATTCTGTTATTCTCCTAAGTGACTTCAATGCCCATGTGGCCAATGACAGAGTTATCTGGAGGAGGGTGATTGGGAGGAATAACCTCCCTAATCAGAATCCAGTGGTAAGTTGAATCTGGTGGAAGGCGAGACTGCAGGACAGACATGGTAAATCCAAATGAGAGTTTTTCAAATGTCCCGGGGGTGGTCGGGGACATGGAATCCGAATGGGTCATGTTCAGGGCCCTTATTGTAGATGCGGCTTTTAGGAGCTGTGGTCTGAAGATCATTGGTGCCTGTCGTGGTGGCAACCAAAGGACATCAGTGGTGATGGAGGCCGTCAACCTGATGAAGGAAGCCTTTGGGCTTGTGGGCCTATGCTTGGTCTGGGTGGGGAACAGCTGACCCAGATTGGGTATTTTGTGGAGTGGTGGAAGGAAAACTTTGAGTATTTTCTTAATGTGATCACCATGTTTACCTTTGAGAAGGCTGAACAACCTCTCCACAGACGCATGGTTCAACACCGGAGAGCGACCTCTTCAGGACAAGACTCAGCTGTTCACCTACACCTCAAGGATAAGGATTTTGAGCATACTTGCCAACCGTCCCGCATTAGGCAGGACAGTCCCGCATTTAGCCCCCCGTCCCTTGTCCCGCATCACCCTGTGCGGGACAGCCAAAAGTCCCACATTTGGCCGTCCCACACCACACTTTGTATTTCTCATGCAAAAAAAAAAAAACGCACACTGCCTTTTTGTCATTTTAACGCTATATTTAGCGAGTTTTCAGATCCCTCTACCATTTTTTTAAAGCGACTAGCAACAAATCTAATGACTTTGGCGGCTACATGTGAGAAAGCACTCATTCTGCAGCGTACAGTAAGCCCCGCCCACTTCCCCAAGCACTGACAGCTGTCAATCTCACAGTAGAGAGGAGACCCGCTCCACTCTGTGTCCAACGTTGCGCTCCCGCGCGCGCCCCCTCAAGCACGCCTGGGAGCGCGATTATTTTCGTGTGAGTCGTGTTGTCATCTGATGACAGAGAGCTAAAGATGGAGAGGCAGAAAGATAAAGATGTAGGCATGAAAGAAAACTTTTCAAAGTAGTTGAAAGACAGCAGGAAGTTCTGTCTGATCATAAAGAGGAGGAGGCCTTGAAATGTTCAGGTTAGCTAAAGCTACTAATTACTAATAAATAACAAGTTACAACTTACTGATCAGTATTTACAATATAACAGCTGAGAGGATGGAGAGAAAGAATCAGGACAGACAGGAGAAGGAGACAGGTTGGACTAATGTTAGCTGGAAGTGTAGAAACAGCCACGTAATACCAAAGGGTTTATTTTAAAATATTGGTTATATTGAAAAAGTGCATTAGCAAGATGTGTAATTTATTCAAAGCTAATTAATAATACTTGCTTGACTATATGACTTGGAGGAGAAAAACACAAGTAAGGAATGAAGGAGACAGACATGAGGTCGGTGCATGATGTTTTAAAGACATGATCAGCTGATGAATAGATAAGCTGTCTCTGGCAAATCTTTTTATAAACAACTGTATATATTTGGGCATACAGACTTAAACACAGATAATGTAATACTTAAAATGTGAATGTGTGTGTGTGGTTGGTTTTTTGGAACTAATATTATTATCTTTCAGAATATGTTAGAATTCTGGAAAATGTATCAAAGAACCAGGGCTTTGTTGGCAGTAATGAGGATATTGTCGTAGTTTGTTGTGGCGAATAAAGAATAGAGCTTTAAAGGAAAACTTTGGATTTACTGGCCAGTCTTCTACAGACACTTATCAATCAAGACATAATAAGAATCTGGATACAGGCAGCTGAAATGAACTTCTTCTATAGGGTGGCTGGTCTACACGTTAAAGATAAGTTGAGGAGTTTGGAATAGAGCTGCTGCTGTCATGGTTTTTGGTGTTTGTGTAAACTTTTGTTTTGTTTCTGGTTTTCTGTTAGTTTCTGTGTTCATGCCCTGTCACTCTCCACCTCCCCAGTACTTTTCCTGTTATGTCTGCCACGCCCATCTCCACCTGCTTGTAATTATTCTCACTCACCTGTGTCCATTTTCCTCATTATCCTAGGATAATGACCATCAGCGGGTCAGTCGGACGCCGCCGCCACAGAACCATCGGCGGGTCAATGTGACGCCGCCGCCACAGAACCATCAGCGGGTCGGTCTGACGCCGCTGCCGTCGCTCCACCAGCATTGGTCTCTGTGGGGATCGGCCAGGACGTCGCTCCACCACTCTTCGTCTCTGTGGGGGTCGGCGACCACGATGCCCCACCAGCCTTCGTCTC
>NC_051440.1:675066-689531 GCF_001649575.2 Kryptolebias marmoratus
CGCGGACGGCGCTCGGGTCGCCAGCCTGAACATTGGCCACGCCGCGGACGGCGCTCGGGCCGCCCGCCAGATCTCTGGCTTTGCCGTGGACGGCGTTCCAGCTGTCCGTCCTGAACTCTTGCTCGGCGTTAGGCCATGTCCGGTGGTTCCGCCGGTATTTTGATTTCTCGTTTTGTTTACCCTGGCCCTTTTGCCCAGTTGGTTTTTTGTTTCTTGCCCTCCATCCTGTGTTTTGTTTTACCCCCTCCACCCTCCCGAGTCAGGTATTTTAATTTTTTCACCCCTCACTGGATCATTCCGCTTTGCCTGTTCGTTCGTACTAGTCATGTCTTTGCTTCTTGTTTTTGGATTTAGTTAATGTTTGTTTTGCTGCCACGCCAGCCTTTTTGTTTGTCATTTTTAGTTAATAAAGTAATTTTCGTTCCTTTAAGCCATGCGTCTGCGTTCTGGGTTCGCCGCCATATCCCCACCTTCTGACAGCTGCTGCTTCTCATCAAAAGTAGTCAGCTGAGGTAGTTCAGACATCTGATTCTGGGTTTCTTTTTCTCTATGCCAAGCATTTATCTAGGGGCATAGCTGTGTCATGGAGGCAACAGATCCAGGAGGGAAACCCAGACATCCCTTTCCCCAACAACACTCTCAACTCCTCCTGGGGGATCCCAAGGCCTCCTACAACTTCCCAGAAGTTTGGATCAAAGTGTCACGTGGACTATGAAAGGTGTGTGCGAAAACAAACATCTTGTAACTACATGACCATGAACAGACTTTTTGAAGTCTTATGGAGTTTGGCAAAGCTTTTAGGCAGATGCTACACAAACTTGAAATTACTGAAGTTGGCCAGAGATGGCACACGTTTTTGAGACAAACACACATTTTGTAAAAATACCTTCTTTTTGGGCAATGCTAATTTTAACACTAGGGGCACTAGAATGTCATTTTATTTATCTGGCTCAGGAGGTAAGGGTCCGTCCTGTAACCTGAGGGTTGCCGGTTCGAACCCCCACTCCATCATTTTCAGCCATTGTGTCCTTGGGCAAGACACTTCACCCGCCTTGCTGGTGGTGGTCAGAGGGCTCCGTGGCGCCGTTGTGATGGCAGCCTCACTTCTGTCAGCCCGCCCCAGGGCAGCTGTGGCTACAATGTAGCTTACTGCCATCAGTGTATGAATGTGTGAATGATTGTAGTGTGAAGCGCTTTTGACACTGAGCTGCAGAACAGACATTCTTGTAAAAAGAAGAGATAAAGTAAAAACCATCTGATGAAAATGTGAGAAAATGTAAAAAATATGAGTAGAGCTTGCTCCTCACCTTTCCCTGGAGTTCTTCCACTGTGTCCATGGTCTGGAAGAGACTCCACACAATGAAACAGGGGCCGTGGTTCACAGGGATTAACTAGGACCACCTGTCCTCCTTCAGTGACATTATACACCACCTTTAGAGAAAAAAAAAAAGATATTAAATTAAACTGAAGTTCATCAACACAAAAATATTGTTCCTGTTTCTTGCTTCTCAAACTGAATTTGGCTTTTATACTGTAAGATACACACGTCACTCAACTAGTAAATTATAAAACACTGTTAGAAAATCATCGTACAAACATGTAACAAGACAAAAATGTGTGCACCTACTGAAGACTCATTTCTCTGTTCCCATTTATTACACATCACATATAATCACACTGATTATCTTTAACATCTTATCTTTAACATTACAGCTCACTGTTGTTTTGATCTTAGCTATGTGTTTTATTTTTCTGTCCATTTTTGGAGAATAATCATACAGCTCTTTAGGCATTATGTGTGACGATGTTGAGATCTGTGGCGAAAGAAAGTTTGGATACAGCAAAAGTTGTATTTTGAAATTTCTCTTTTAGGTTTTCGATTATTTTACTTTGAGGTACAGTCCTGTCACCATACCTGTTCACCCTCTACACATCTGACTTGTAAAATAACTCCGACAGCTGTTTTCTTCAGAAATTCTCTGATGACTCAGCGATCATTGGTTGTGTGTAAGGAAGATGTAAAATAGAGTACAGGAAAACCATCTGAGACTTTGTGGAAAGCTTCGGCCACAACCATCTACAGTTTAACACCACTAAGACCAAAGAGATGCTTGTGGATTTTAGGAGAATAGACTAGAATAGAATATAAAAAGATAATCCTTTTCTTTATTTCTTAGTGGGAACAGACAGCACAGCAGGCAAGAACAAGATAAAGAAACTGATCAGAAAGGCAATCTCCAAGTCTGGCTCAACTGGATATACTGTAGTTCAGCAGATGGCAGAGTTGAGAATGCTCTCAAAACTAAACTGCATTCTTAATAACACCTCACACCCTCTTTGCATTCTGGCGGTTTTACAGAGAAGCACCTTCAGCCACAGGCTGATCCCTCTGAAGTGTAGGACAGAACGCTGCATGATATTGTTCCTGCCAGCAGCCTTTAGGTTCTTCAGTAAACAATAACAATAACAACCTACATTCATCTATTTATTTATTCATCTAGTAAATATTAGGATACTATTATTATAAATGATGGAGCACCTGTCCTCTGTGTACAGCTTGTGTTATGCATCATATTATATAGTGTTGTATGCACTTACTATACTATTTTTTTTGTCCATCATCAAATCTCTCTGCTGCTGCTATATCACAACAATTTCCTGCAAGGGATTAATAAAGTACCTTCCTACCAGTAGAAAAGGAGAATTCAGTTCACTTCAAAGTTATAAATATGTTTTCATGTTGTACAGCCAGCTTGCATGCGAAAGTGTGTGTAGATTAAATGTTAACTGAAGACTCCCGTTCTACAGCCTCAGGAATGGACCAGTGCTGGTATTATCTTGAAACTTCTTTATTTGTTGCTCTCACAGGTGAATGATTTCTTTCCAAGCTGCCTTCTAGCATCACTCTCATCACCATCCAAAAGGTGACAGCACAGTGCACACATCCATCTTTTAATATAAATTTGTGTGAAAGCTTCAGTTTGTTTATAAACTCATTTGTAGAGATTTTGTTTTATAACCTTTTAGAAAATAGAACAGAAAGGATAGTCCAGAAAACTACTGTTTTTAAACGCTTAAGTTTTTCGTCATGTCTAGAATTATGGAGTTACGAAAAAGAGAATGTTCATAATTTACAGCAATCCTGCAGCGCCCCCTGCTGTCTTGAGCTGTGTCTGTACTTCTAACCAGGAAACTGAACAATCATACAAATAAGTAGCAAAGATCTCCTCTTCCTCCACGGCCACAAAGAATTTTCCAGGTCGGACTGACTGAGAGTGGGTGGGCCTACAAATTTAACATAACTTGTAAAAATAAATAGCAACTGGAACAATGTTTACTTGTATTTTGTCACGGTTTTCACAAGGTTTATTTCAAAACAAATTCAATTTGAAAGAGCTTGAAAATTGTCCAAGTTTCACCATGATCATGTATTTTGATTTAAACAAATGAAATCATTTTAAAATCCAAAATTCTTAAATAATTGAATTTACTTTAAACAAAATTGATAGCAGGTACATTGCAGATGTACAGTTACACTTCATGAGATCTGGTCTGTCCCAAAGACAGGAACTAAACTTAGCAGTACCTACAGTATGTGTAAATGGATGTGCAGCTTCAGGTGGTCCCTCCTGAAACTGCTGATGGCCCATGGCATCAAGTTTGTGTAAATCAGCCTGAAAAAACACAGAGCAAACATTCCTCTTAAAACAAACGTATAAATTCAGTTTCCCTGCTTGGAAGCAGGTATTTGATCGTGTACGTTTGAACTAACCATCACACCGGAGCGTACAGGTTCATCAGTAAACCAGGAGGTAGAGCTGAGATGGCTGCAGGTGGGGGGACCAGGGGGCATAGCACTAAGAAAACCAAGGCTGACTCAAATTACTTTGAAATTTAAGTCCAAATATTACATTCTTCTTCTCTTCACTAAAATGGTACTTTAGAACCATTAACAGTAAAAAGCAGCTCTAGTTGAAAAGTTGCTGCAGCAGATACAGTGTGAACAGTGGGAGGTGTTTGAGGACATACCCAGTGAGGACTTGATACTGACTCGGATGAGTCTCCATGAGAAAGTCTGGATACATCAGCTGAGGGGGCTGACACGGGCACTCAAACCTGTGCTCAGTTACATTAGTCTAAAATCAACTTTGTAAACAATTTAAAAGATTAAAATATCTGTATACCAATGCTGACTGGGGATGGAATGGTTTATGAAAATCGGAACTGCACGGTTCACATGTATTGGTTCAGGACAGGTAAAGAAGTTTTGTGTCAGTAACCAGAGCCGTACACAAGGAAAACACAAAAAAAATTAAAGAACTGGACATTAAGAGTTAAATTTAATGCAAAACGTGAATTGTTGCAGAATCAGGGATATTCTTAACAATCTTTGTGTTTTTCCACGCTTTACAATGATGTTCACAATGCAGTCCGTGTGTGTCTGTCTGATGTGAGGCGGAAGAAAGACGGGGGTAAAATCTATATTTAGATGCATCACAGGCAGGGAAGAATCTGAATCCATTTTCAAATGTCATTTTCAAAAATCTATTTTCTTAATGTTAATAACATAATGTTGAGAAAAGGCAAAACTTAGAAGTGTGGAAATTAGTGTTGCCAAGAATGGTTAATGTGTCAGCATCAATATTCTTAGTAAATACATAATTTATATGAACTTATATTTTAATTTCTTAATGTATCAACTGTTTTTCTCCACGCCATTAATATGTTGTTAGTCCATCAGAATTGATAACGACCATGGCACATCTCAAAGACTTGGGTTTCGGTGAGTGCGCAAATGACCGAAAGGCTGATCTGAGCCTGTGATGCTCTGTGGCACATTGAACAGCTCAGAGAGGATAAAGAGCCCTGAGGTGCAGGAACAGCTTCTTTTTGGGGCAGATTTGTGCTGCTGACTTTTCAACATGGTGGAGGAGCTTCTCCTGCACTTCTTTTCTTCAGGCAGGTTGGTCCTGAGCTAGTTGTTCCTAGTGTTTAAAGTCAATCTCAGTGCTCTTCTGGGAAGATTTTAAAGTGTCCTTGTAGAGTATTTTGGGGCTGCCTTGTGTTCTTTTACCATTTTTCAGTTCACCAAAGAAGACCTCTTGAGCAGAGCATTCTGGTGACATGGCCACTTCATCTCAGCTGAGCCTTTACAAGCAGGGTGGGCATGCTGGACATGTTGGGCCTGCTGAGAATTTTATCCTCAGTAGTTTCCTCAGACAGCTCGGTGAAGATGGTTCAATTTTCTGGCATGGTATTAGTAAACTGTCCAGGTTAAAAACCAAAAACAACTGGACTTCTATTCTGTAGTTGAAGACGTTTCGCTTCTCATCCGAGGATCTTTCTCAATTCAGAAATAGAGAGTGTGGAGTTGAGCTTTTAAAGCTGAGATGTGATGTAAACTGTATTGCTTGCAAATTGTTCTCACTCTCCTAACAATGGAGGCTCGTTAGAGTCCTTGTTTGTCTGACTCACTGATGGGCCACTCTTGTCACATGAGTGCAAGTGTGGGATCAGGCCTAAAGCTCCATTATATGTTTTTGAAAGCTGGAATCTGAGACCTCCTCCTCTGTTTAATGTTGGTTTCTCCCTTTTAACATAGATGGCTTTCTTTACACCCCTCTCAAACCATCTGTCTTCTTGGTCCAAAATATGAACATTTTGGTCCTCAAACGAGTGTCAAGAAACCGTTTCTGTTTTAACAGTGAACCTGTTTATGTTCTGAGCACAAACTTAAAGCAAAGAGCCGTAAATCTTTTTTACCACATAAATGCAAATCACTTTGAAATAAGCAATCTCAATATTTACTGCAGAAATTTCCATCCAGCTTTAACTGAAGACTGTCACAACATGAAATACGACAATACATGACGCACTGAGAAAAACTGAGATTTTAAAAATTTAAATGCTGGATCATTTCTTGCTGATGAATGGGGTTTCTGGAGGTTTTACAAAATAGAAAACTGTGACCCTGTGACCTCATGAACCAAGCTGTAGATTTTAGAAACCATTCCACCCCTAATGCAGACAAAACTCATCATTGTGCAGACTAGGGTTGTCACAATACTAAAATTTGATATCAGTGCTAAGAAAAATGCTCAAAACCCTTTTTCAATAACACTGGGAAGGGGGATCAATTCAAAGGCACTGTCATGATCATGTCTCTTTCTCATGCCTCTAATCAGTATTCATTCTAGTCACCTGTGTCCCCATCCTGATTGTCTCTCCCACACCTGGTCCACGTCCTATTTATTCTCTCCCTCTCCTCTCCTCCAGTGCCAGATTGTCGAAAGCATTATGTGAGTAGGTTTCCAGCAATTCCTGACTGACTTCCTGTGTATCGACCTTGTTCAAGATCCCCAGATTCCCCCTCGTGCCTTGCCCCTGTTGGATTGTTGCTGGAGGACTGACACCTGGACTACGACCCCTGTCTGTTTACTGGACTCTGACTCTTCGCCTGCCCCTCTGGTTAAAGTCGCCGCTCTCTGCTCTTCCGGTTCTGACCCTCGCCCGTCCGACTACGAGACTGCTCTTTCCCCTGTGGCTTACCTGCTGCGTTCGCCACGCCGATCCTCTGCTCAGTTTCCTCTGGTGGCCATCCTCCTCCCGTCGTTCCGCTGGGTCGCCGCTGTCCAGTACTCTCTGTGCCGCCATTGATAAGTCCATTCATCAATAAAGCTTTGTTAACCTTCTGCTCCTCTTCTGTGGCTGAATTACCGGATCCTTCTAGTGGTTCTTGTCAGTACAAACTGGCCAAAATGGATCCGTCGTCCACGCAGGAGTGGCGCTCTGGGGTGGAGAATGCTATCAGCAAACTCGAGACCAACATGCAGGAAATGATGTTGATGCTTTCCCGACTCGCCTCCCCTACATCGCCTCCTAGTGCGCCGGCTGCTCACCCTAGTTTTTCGCAGCCTGCTCCGGCCGCGGAGCCTCGTCTCACGCCTCCGGAGGTTTTTGGTGGCCAGTCCAGCCAGTGCCGCCCCTTTGTCACCCAGTGTGAGATACATTTTGAGCTCCAGCCCAGCTCGTTTCCTTCTGAGCATGCCAGAGTGGCGTATATGATCTCCCTACTCACGAGCAAGGCCAAGATCTGGGGAACTGCGGAATGGCAGAGGGACACGCCCATTTGCTATAACTTCAGAGCTTTTTCTCAGGAACTGATCCGTGTCTTTGATCCGCTGGTTCCCGAACGTGTAGCGGCCAGAGGTCTATGGAGGATTAAACAAGGGAAAAGGCGAGTGAATGAATACATTATAGATTTCCACACTCTGGCAGCTGATAGCAGCTGGAACGAGGAGGCTCTCTGCAACGCTTTCTATCAGGGCCTGTGTGACCAAATTAAGGACGAGCTTTCTACTCGGGACCCTCCTAGAAGCCTGCCTGATTTGGAGGCTATGGCTTCCCGTATTGACCAGCGGATGTTTGAAAGGAGACAAGAGAGGACCGCCGATCGAGCTCATCTGTCACAGGAGGAACCTTCTAGGCTCTCTGTCCCTCCTCCGCCTACCTGGACCTCTTCATCCACTTCCTCGTTGTCTGATCGTCCGGAACCCATGCAGATCGGGCGCTCTAAGTTGTCATCCCAGGAGAGGGAGCGCAGATTGAAGGAGGGTCTATGTTTCTATTGTGGCAGCAACTCTCACCAACTCGCCCGATGTCCTACTAAAAGGTCAGTCTCTCTTAAACACTATATTTCTGCACTTAACCGATGGTCTTCTGCCAAATCTTCATTAGTTACCGTAGAGGCCCAGATTATTATGCACAGCCGTAATCACCCCTTAGCCGCTTTAGTCAACTCTGGGGCTGATACTGAATTTATCGATGCAGGTCTAGCCCGTAGTCTGCAATTGGCTTTGAAACCTTGTTCCCGTATGTCTACTGTGCAAGCTATTGACGGCCATGTCTTACACCAGGTCAGACAGGACACCGAACCAGTCCAACTAATCATCGGAGGTAATCATCGGGAAACCATCACCTTTCTGGTTATTAGCTCCCCGAACATCCCTGTTATCCTTGGAGCCACGTGGCTTCGGACTCACAACCCCCACATCGATTGGGTTCGTGGAGAAGTCCTCGGCTGGAGTCCGGGGTGTCACTCCTCCTGCCTTGTCGCTGCTGAACGACCGGAGGCCGCGCCCTCTCAACCACAGGATGTCAACCCCAAACTTTCCAAGGTCCCAGCGTGCTACCATGATCTCAAGGAAGTATTCAGCAAACCCCGTGCTACGTGTCTTCCCCCTCATCGTCCCTATGATTGCTCCATCACCCTTCTTCCCGATACCTGTCCGCCACGGGGCCGCCTCTACTCTCTCTCTGGCCCTGAACAACAGGCCATGCAGAAGTACGTGAGAGAGTCTCTTCAAGCTGGTATCATTCGGCCCTCCTCTTCCACGGTAGGTGCAGGTTTCTTCTTCGTGGGGAAGAAGAATGGATCTCTCCATCCTTGTATCGATTATAGGGGTCTCAATAACATCACGGTCAAGAACTGATATCCCTTGCCCCTACCTAATACTGCCTTTGAACGTATCCAAGGAGCCACCATCTTCTCCAAACTGGATCTGAGGAACGCCTACCACCTGGTTCGCATCCGAGAGGGGGACGAATGGAAGACGGCTTTCAACACTCCCACAGGACATTATGAATATTTGGTGATACCTTTTGGGCTAACCAATGCACTCGCTGTCTTCCAAGCCCTAGTCAATGATGTTCTCAGAGACATGATAGACCAACATCTTTATGTTTACCTGGATGACATCTTGATTTTTTCCAAGGACTTGCCTTCCCACATCAACCACATCCGAGCCACCCACCTTCGGCTTTTGCAGAACAACTTATTTGTCAAGGTGGAGAAGTGCGAGTTTCATGTATCCACGACCTCTTTTCTGGGTTTTGTTGTGTCCCACAACTGTCTTTCTATGGAAAGAAGCAAGGCATCAGCTGTGTTGGACTGGCAAGTTCCCCAGGACCGTATACAACTTCAGAGGTTTTTGGGTTTTGCCAATTTCTATCGTCGATTTATCCGTAATTACAGTGCCATTGCCTCTCCCCTCCATGCACTAACCTCTTCTAAGCTCCGTTTTCAGTGGGACACAGCTGCTAACAGGGCCTTCTCAAAACTCAAGCAGATGTTCACCCAAGCACCCATTCTCCACTCTCCTGATTCAGACCGGCAGTTCATAGTGGAGGTTGATGCCTCAGAGTCCGGGATAGGCGCTGTACTCAGCCAAAGGTACGGTGATGGTAAGATCCACCCCTGTGCCTTTTTCTCCAAGAGTCTCTCTTCTGCAGAACGCAATTATGATGTGGGAGACCGAGAGCTGCTGGCGATTAAACTTGCCCTGGAGGAGTGGAGGCACTGGTTGGAGGGAGCCAAGGAACCTTTTCTAGTCTGGACTGATCATAAGAATCTGCTCTACCTACAAACAGCCAAGAGATTGAACCCCAGACAGGCAAGGTGGGCACTCTTCTTTTCCCGATTTTCATTTTCCTTGCTCTACAGGCCAGGACCTAAGAACACAAAACCAGATGCCTTATCTAGAATGTATGAATCTGCCCGCGGAGCTTCCCCTGAGTCAGAAGAGTACATTCTCCCGAGGTCCGTCCACCTGGCTGTGTCTCGTCTCGAGTTAGAACAAGCAGTTGCTGAAGCTAAGCGCCAACACCTGGTGCCCCGAGAGTGCCCACCTCACAGTCTCTATGTTCCGGATCCCCTGATTCCTGAGGTACTTCAATTTTGTCACTCGTCCAATCTTTTCTGTAATCCAGGCCGAGCCAAAACCTTCAAGTTGGTTCGAGCCCACTTTTGGAGGAGGAACCTCCCTCAGGACACCAAGGAATTCGTGTCAGCGTGCAGAGTCTGCTCCCAGGCAAAGTCTTCACGACAACCCCCAGCGGGACTCCTTCATCCCCTTCCAATTCCACACCGCCCCTGGTCCCATATTTCAATGGATTTCATCACTGGTCTTCCCAGCTCGGACAGGTACACAACAATCTTAACCATAGTGGATCGTTTTTCCAAAATGACTCATCTGGTTCCTCTCGTAAAACTTCCATCCTCCAAGGAACTAAGCAAAATTCTTGCACGAGAAGTCTTCTGGCTACATGGCCTTCCGGTGGACATTGTGTCAGACAGAGGTCCACAGTTCATTTCACGTTTTTGGAGGGAGTTCTGTGGATTATCAGGGATCAAGGTAAGCCTTTCCTCTGGCTTTCACCCCCAGACTGACGGTCAGACTGAGAGGGTTAATCAGGAAGTAGAAACAAAGCTCTGCATACTTTGCAAATCAGACCCGTCTAAATGGGCACAAAATCTCGCTTGGGTGGAGCATGCTCTGAACTCTCTCCCCTCCAACGCCACAGGACTCTCTCCATTCCATGTTGTGTATGGTTATCAGCCACCCATTTTTTTTCTTCAGGAGCAAGCTTCTATCGTTCCCTCTGCCCATGCCACAGCCCGACGGTGCCAACGTGTATGGAGGAGAGCTCGTCAGGCCTTATTAACCACCTCTGCCCTGTATTCTAGGTCTGCCAACCGCCGAAGGATTCAAGCCCCCACATATTTGCTGGGACAAAGAGTCTGGCTCTCGACTAAGGGCCTACCCCTTCGTCTGGAGAACAGGAAGTTGGCACCTCGATTTGTTGGCCCATTCCCCATCTCAAAAGTTATTAACCCAGTTGCTGTTCGCCTACGTCTGCCTGGATGCATGAGAGTTCATCCCACATTCCACGTCTCTCGTATTAAGCCTGTCTCTGTTTCTCGCCTAGTGCCCTCCTCCAGGCCCCCTCCTCCCACCCGTTTTTTTGACGGAGGGCCAGTCTACACTGTCAAACGTCTCCTCCGTTCCAGAAGGCGAGGTCGGGTCACCCAGTACCTCGTGGACTGGGAGGGGTATGGTCCTGAGGAGCGCACCTGGGTGCCATCCCGCCACATTTTGGACAAGACTGATCCGTGACTTCCACCGTGCTCATCCTGAGCAGCCTGGTGGTCCGTCAGGTGCCGGACCTTGAGGAGAGGGTGCTGTCATGATCATGTCTCTTTCTCATGCCTCTAATCAGTATTCATTCTAGTCACCTGTGTCCCCATCCTGATTGTCTCTCCCACACCTGGTCCACGTCCTATTTATTCTCTCCCTCTCCTCTCCTCCAGTGCCAGATTGTCGAAAGCATTATGTGAGTAGGTTTCCAGCAATTCCTGACTGACTTCCTGTGTATCGACCTTGTTCAAGATCCCCAGATTCCCCCTCGTGCCTTGCCCCTGTTGGATTGTTGCTGGAGGACTGACACCTGGACTACGACCCCTGTCTGTTTACTGGACTCTGACTCTTCGCCTGCCCCTCTGGTTAAAGTCGCCGCTCTCTGCTCTTCCGGTTCTGACCCTCGCCCGTCCGACTACGAGACTGCTCTTTCCCCTGTGGCTTACCTGCTGCGTTCGCCACGCCGATCCTCTGCTCAGTTTCCTCTGGTGGCCATCCTCCTCCCGTCGTTCCGCTGGGTCGCCGCTGTCCAGTACTCTCTGTGCCGCCATTGATAAGTCTATTCATCAATAAAGCTTCGTTAACCTTCTGCTCCTGTTCTGTGGCTGAATTACCGGATCCTTCTAGTGGTTCTTGTCAGGAACAATGTTCTTTTTCATAAAGACCAGAACTATATAATCAATAACTTAACAACAATGTTGTCTTAGCGTAAGACCAAAATTTAGGTGAAAGAAAATTAATAAATTAATATGCTACCTGAAGCTGAAAGGGTCCAACATTTCTGGTGGGATAAATTGCTGATGGGGGTGAGGACCTGACAGACTGATCTCAGAGCAGGGGTCTACTCTGACAGTCTGTGTGGATCCACCGTCACTGTTTGAGCAGCTACCTTGTGCAGGTTCAGCAGAGTCAGTGCAACCCTGACTGGTCATCACCTGTTTCAGTCAAACACACCTGCGTTACAAACTGTCTAAACATTTCCAGTTTCTGCAAACTGTTCTTATTTCCTCAAGCTTTACACTTTTGTTTACAGTTTATACATAAAACAGATAATTTTGGGTTTTTTTTTTTCATCCAATGTGTCTCTCACTGCTACAGGATGTATTGTTTTCTCTCAAATCCACAAACATAAACTCTCGTTGGCCTTCACTGTAACTTCTTAGACTTTTCTCTTCAAAACTGGAAGTGAAGGCTACTTTTCCCTTGTCATGTCTCCTACATAAATCACTGTAGACAAACAAAGGCCAAGCATTCCTTGAAAGATTGCAGATCAACCATTTTCATTCATGCCAGAGTTAATAAAATAGATAATTAATTAAATAGTTATTATTAGTTAATTAAAATAATCTCATGTTAAGAATTGACAGTTGTAGCCAGTTTGATCAAACTTTAAAAAATAATATGCCCAAATTCATATTGATGATATTAGAGGCTCTGGTGCAGTCTGTTAGCGCTCATAGTAGGTGCTGAGGTTTACTCAGCTACTATGACAACCAATGTCAGCTCAATAACTGTAAAACTGACCGAGTTATAGCCATTTTTGTGTTTTTAAAGCCATAATAGCTGTCAGAATATGTGATTTTTTAAAATGTTTTTGTCAGGATTTCAGTATTTTGAGTTATATTTTGAGTTTCTTTTGTATTAGGTTTGTTGTTTCGTATTTCCGTTATTCTGTTTTACTTGTTATTCTTTGTGTTTATTTTATTCCCTATGTTTAATATTTTAAGTTCTTTGTAGTTTTGCTCCCTGTGCCCTCTTTATCCCCTGTCATCATTTACTTTTCCTCATCTCATTACTTGTCAGCCTGCCACACCCATCTGCACCTGTTCCTTGTTTGTAATCTGTCACCTGTGTCCATTTACCAATCACCTTCTGTCTTTAAAACCTGTTCATCTTCACATTCTCACTGGTTCATTTTTGATACTATGCACTGTCTGGGTTTCCTCATGTCTTCCTCTTTGTGTTCCCGGTATCACCACCATTAGTAGGTTTTTTGTTATTTACTTTTTGCTGCCACGACAGCCTTTGGTTTTTGTTCAGTTTTATTTTTGAGCTCCTTTTGCCAGTCTGCATTTTGGGTCCAAATCCTCCTCAAATCTGACAGTTTTTCGTTTTAACTTTCTGTATATATGTATCATCTGTGATTAAAAATAACCACTAAATACGCATCATTCACTACCAAATGTCTACTGCATAATTAGTAATAAATGAATGAAATAAGCTGAGTCAGGTTTTGTTGCCAACAACTGGAATCATTTGTTTACATTAGAACATTGATGAGTACACTTCAGACAGCCTCGGAGGATGACAGATATCGAGTTGGTAAAATAATTCTTGGAGTCGGAGGGAGAACGATGGAAACAGAGACACCAGGTGGAAAGAAAGAAAAGGTTCCATCTTCTTTTGAAAAGAAACAGATTAAAAGCTGTTTACAGTTTTCACACAGCAACTGTTTGTGCTTCTGTCTGCCTGTCTTATTGAGAATATTGCCAGGGAGTGACAGGTGTGTGGTTACCATGGTGACGCTAATGAGCCACTGGCAGTAACTTTAACATTTCTTTATTTCTTGGTTCTCTTTACACTTCTTGCATAATTCATACATCATCATGTAAGAGGTTTTCTGAGTTTAGGTCATTACAAAGTTATGTTAGTTTTAATCAGCTGCTGCTTTGGTACTAGTCAATATTTTGCAAAAAGTCTAGTTTTTGTTATTACTAAATGGTTAGATAGATTTTAATTTTTGTATAAACTATTGGTTAAAACTAAAGTTAACAATAAAAGTACAATATCTTTCTTTCGTCTGAACCAGCTTCCCACTAGAAGCTAATGTGAGCCTTCAACAGCTAACTGCATTAAACAATAAATTGGCTAAATCCAGGTTAACATTTCAGATAACGTTTCCGGTGAGACCCGTGTCAGAGACGGTTTGTTCGTGACTCACGGCATCAGTTCAGAACAAGAAGTTTCAGACAATCCGTGGGATGGTCCGGTACCACCGAGTTCGGTCCTTCCAATCAGTTCTTCTGATGAAATTAGCGGAACACAACAAAACAAATCCCGACACGTCGCCGCTCTTCCTTGACGTTGCAGTCCAACTGCCGTGATGCGTTCAAATCCACAGCAAAGTGTATGGAAACATGAAATCTGACCAGGAAAACTGTTAGTTAACAACCGATTGGTAACGTCCCGTCACTGGCGGCGCCAGGGGGGCGCTAGGGGGTGCTATAGCTCCCCCTGGAAAAGTCATAGCACCCCCAAGCAAAGGCATAACCGGGGTATGTGTGGGACATGTCCCCCACTTCCCTTATGTATATGCCCTATATCCCCCGCACTTTTTTCCAGCCGTTGCAAATGTTTAATTTGTTGTTAATATGTGGGGATGTGTTTTTCCGAGCCGTCTTTAAACGCACCATGAGCGCTGCGTACTAGAGGCTGACATTTTCTCAGGAATCCCACGGGTCACGGGATTCCCGCAGGATTCCCGTGGGA
>NC_051440.1:691283-693001 GCF_001649575.2 Kryptolebias marmoratus
GCGCAGAATCACATTTGGGTGCTTTACTTAGGTGAGATCAGTGCACTGCTACATGTTCATGTTGTGGGAAGCTTCTTTATTTCTGTGATAGAGGTTTAGGTAGAGATGTCGGCCTATCACAGATACATATGTATATTTCATTCTGTTCTTCATATATATATATATATATATATATATATATATATATATATATATATGATTATATATGTTTGTGCTTGCGTCTGTGTGTGTTGAGAACTGTAAGAACAAATAATTCTTCATTAGCACCCTCAATAAAATGCTTAGCACCCCCTTAGCACCTGCAGAAAAAAATATCTGGAGCCGCCCCTGCGTCCCGTAGTAGTTATCATGCCGCTGGTTTAATGTTTGATCTTTCCCAACTCTAACAAGATTAGTAATATTTCACATGAGCACAGTGTTTTTTCTTTGAATACCTTTTTGAAGAAAGGCAATTTAAATTGATTAAAGACCTCTTTGAAGGACTCCATATCGCCCACTGTCTTTCATGCCAGAGATTTAGACTAAAAATATTTTATGATGAGAAATGATGACATTGTAAGTGTTTTGGCATGGGCGCAGATGGCACTTGGGACAGGGTGGACATGATCCCCTCCAGATTTATGGTGAAAAAAACACTTTTTCTGTTGAAATCGTTTGCTGACAGATTGGTCCCCCCAGTTCAAATCATATCTGCGCCCCTGTGTTTTGGTCCGTAAAAAAAGTTATGCGTGATCTCCTCAAGAGATATGTTAACACTCAGTGTCTGTGTTGGCAATGACTCTCAGCTACTATCACACCCAGTTTAACTCATCTATCCGTTTGTTTTACCGCTTTTCCTTTTTGAGTCAGGAGGATGCTGGTGTCTATCTCCTGCAGTCACTGTGCAAGAGGCGAACAACACCCTGGACAGGTCTCCAGTCCACCTCAGGGACACATTGAGACAAACAAGACAAACAACCATTCACGCTCTCACTCACATCTGGGGACAATTTACCAATTAACCTAACATGCATATTTTTGATCTGGGGGAGGAAACTAGAGTACCTGGAGAAAACCCACAGGTGCACAACAAGATATGCATAAGTTCAATTTTTCTTGTTTTATCGAAAAAAGCAAACAAAAACTCTGTAAATGGTTTCCCTCATCTTGAAGACATTACAGTCTTCACAAAAATATCACTTAACAATATAATCCATAATTCATTTCTGTATAAATATGTTGACATAAGAAATCTGTGAAAAATTACAAATTGATTAATTACTTTTAAGAAAATATAGAAAAAAACAGTTGGCCCTTGATCAGGATTTTAATTGTGGCCCCTTGTGAAAATGAGTTTGACCCTTCCTGAGTTCAAAGTTCACACAGCTTTAAAGACAACTTAGCTCATGTACAGATGGAGAACCGTTCTAAGACTCATGAAAACTCAAACAACAGACGGAACAATTGTGGGTGAAAAGCAAAGGTATGTCGCACACCGAAATATCTGTCAGAGACTCGTTGGATTCCAGCCAATACACGGGGTATTTTATTGACACAATTACTCTTGATCAGCTTGCCCCAAAATCCCAAAGTATCTTTGAGACAGGGCGTATTTATACAAAAATCAATGCATNGATGACTATGCATACTTCTGACCATTTACGTAACTTCTACGACACTGGGTCTAGCTCAACCCAGTGTGTTTCCTGTGTTCCAGGAACCAGACAATTCCTGTGTTC
>NC_051440.1:693101-713994 GCF_001649575.2 Kryptolebias marmoratus
AATATTTTTATGGTTAAGTTTTTAAGATGTTTTTTTGTTTGACATTATTTTTTTTTTTTATTGAATACTACTTTTTTTTGTTTGACATGATTTTTTTTTGATTGAATACTCCTTTTTTTGTTTGACATGATTTTTTTTTGATTGAATACTCCTTTTTTTGTTTGACATGATTTTTTTTTGATTGAATAATTGTGAAACAAATCTAACTCCATACTAATTGACCTTAGTCTGCACAAAAACTGCTATGTACCTCAGTGCATTTAACAGATATTGAGCTATCTGCTGTGGATTTTTCTAACAGCACACTGCCTTATAAAACTCCTTAAATTCTGTTACAACTTGTTGTTTTGTTATGCCACCCAGATATTATCAGTGCCCCTCATCTGGCCATTCCTTTAAACATTTTCTGGAGGTACCCCTGTGATTATTACAACCTAAATGTGATGATTACCTGTATTATAGAGGAAATAAGATTTGTGAAAATTGATTTCACTACATTTTCAGTGTGTGGAAATGATAAATGTATGTTATGTTCACCCATTTACAGACAGCAGACACTAAATGATCTTCAGTAGATAAAAGTTTTATTTACACAACACAAATATTGGGTTTATATATTGGGAGGACATCAGAATGTCAGTGAAGCTAAAATAGTGTGACATTTAGGGCATTCAGAGCCCAAAAATCAGAAACATGGTAGAGAGAGACAGACTCATCAGGGATTGATCATTTCATCTGATGTGACAGAGGGAGACAGGCTGTCCAGCGCTCCCATCTCTGGAACCAAACACACAAAACAGTTTGTATCAGTATCCAGATAACACACATGTTACACAAACATCAGTACAATCCACATAAAAAGTCTTTAAGAATATTTAACCTCTTTGTCTGATATATAACCATGAATAATAAAATGTCTCTCTGTAAAATGTCTTCACTGAAAATTGATACCAAAAGCAGCAACTTGTTCTTTCATCACAGTGTTTGTCTTTTTGGTGAAATATTCTGATTAGTTCATTGTTTTATAAGATAAATTGCATGATAAATGTGGAAACATACAGTATATATTTTATTACTTTTAGAACTCAATTAATATACTCATTTACTAAGAAATAGTTTGGCCATTTTAAAGTGGGTTTCTGTGAGGTGGTTATGAACAATTAACATCTTACCTGTAGATAGCTCTTTGAACAACCTGAGTTTAGAGAGCTTAATTCTGACAGCACTGATGAGCTAAAAGCTAGTCAGAACACAGCTAAGTCCAAAGTATATTGCTGTCATTATAAAACAGCTTCAGTCTTCAAAGATTCATAGCGGTTCATAAAAACATTTATTTAAACATTTTTTTGCATGACACATTTATTTCCATGTAAATTCATGGTTATCTACAAGCATAAACAGCAGCAGCAGTGAAGTGTAGCACTTCTGGGCATCCAAGGGGTCACACTCATCAAGAATATCAGAAAGTTTGTGCTTAAATAACTGGTAATTTAATCACTGAATCAGGTGTGTTGGAGCAAGGAAACAAGTAAAACATGCAGGATAGTGGCCATCGAGGACCAGGGTTGCCTACCCCTGGTCTAAACTAACAGTGATATTAAGGTTTATAAAATAGTGATAGCATGAACTGTTATGGACACTTTTGAAGACTGCCTTTGGCGTCACTCAGGCTGGTTTTTACACAGTCCAACTTTAAAATGGCTGAACTGTTCTTTAAAGTAGTTACCAGTATTAGTGTGACTGAAAACTGATAGAGAAAAATTAAAATTCATCAGTTAATACTTTTTGGTCATTGAAGTGGGATCATTTTTGTTTTATGCAGTAAAAGTTAACAATGAATGACTTTTAGATTTTTTCTTTTAAATTTCTGTTATCTTATCCATCTCTGAATGCTGTTTTTTCTGAATACTTATTTACAGCAGGAGGAGGGTCAGACATTTGATGACTTCAAATTTTCAGGTTTAATAAAGCTGATTGGGAGAAGCATACCTTTAAGTTTGAGGTATGACAAGAAATCAATGACTGTGTGGATAATGTCTTCATCTCCTATTCTGAGAGCTCCTGTGGAGGAACAGCAACAAAACACAGGATGTTAGCATGTCACAGAAAAGTGTTATTACATTGTTTATTTTAAACACAAGAAAGAACATATTAGGAGCTGACTGGTTGGTATTCTTTACATGAATGACACTAGACAGCTGTTCACGTTTCTGTTGTTATTTTAGATTCAGACATGTGGGACGTGTTTTTGCACATTTATTCAAGACACTAAACATTCATCAAGCTTTATATCTGTGTGGCTTCATGATGAAAGAGTCTGGCTCCTGAAATGTACTCTCTGCAGTTCTGTCCCACTGCATATATAAAGACTTCCATGGATTTTCCACTTAAACTTGGCATATGCCTAAATTAATGAAAAATCCTGACGTATTTCATGTGTGTACTCATGAATCCAAGCATATTTCCTTTGTACATCCAGATCAACATAGAACTGAACACATGAGACACCTCTCCTGACATGTCTCCATTTAAACATACAAATAGATGCAAATGTGCCCTACTTGTCTGATTCTGTTTTCTGGGTGTTCAAAAATCATGTATAAATGCAAGAACAAGAGAGATTTCACAGAATGTGAGTTCGAGACAATCCTAAAAAAAGGTAGCGTGGCATAAAAATGTTTACTTTGGCATTACTGCCCATTAATACATAGATTACACACGCAGGTATTGAAAATGACTACAGAAATGCACTGGGGATACTTCTATAAAACTGGGCCATCTGCGGGATGCACTTCTAAGGCTGTCAGAAAGTTAATAACTATAAAAAACTATAGAGACACAAAGTTACAAACAGAAAAACTCAGTCACTCACTTTAACCAACAGGCTGCTGCTGTTTAGGTCAGGACAGGAAGATCCTAAACTTTTAACTATACAATCATGGACTTTATTTAGCTCTGACTCCGTCCTATGACATGCAGATAACTTCAATAATCAAATATGCGATTTATTAAATATTTTCTGATGCACAATAATGGATCAAAACTAATAGGCTAATAACTGTTTAATTGATGTGTGAGCAAATCCTGCAAAATATGAAAAACAGACCCTTTTTTACATTATTAGCTCAACATATCTGGTTTTGATGGAGTCGTGTACAACAATCCTGATGATCTACAGCAAAAAGTAGCTTTACTGTACTTTGCTTCCAAGTTTTTTCAAGTTTACTTGTTTTTTTTTAGATATTTCTTATACTAAAAATCATGTGAGTGAATAAAAAAAAAAAGTTTTCAATCTTAATTTTCACTTAAGATTAGAATTCTTAGCTGACATATTTAGTAGATGATATAATTAAATTAAAATGGGTCCTTGAATAAAAATTGTGGATAAATATGCCAATTAATATGTCAAGATTTAATCATTTAATCAACATTTAAATGCAGGGCAATGACTGCCTTAGGATGATAGCAAAATATTTACATATTATTTGACATGTTTATTTGATGTTTATTTTAAATGGTCCAGCACCAGGCAGAACTATGATGAAACATAAATGTTGTTTCAGTCTTATTTTTATATCTTTGATATTATTAAGAGCAGAATCACTGAATGGGTTGTGCTTCGTACTGACAGCTAACCAAAACTCTGTCATCACTGTGATCTAGCCCCGCTCAAACAGATCCCCCAACGCTAAAAACTCTGACTTTTAGCTCAACATAGCTGCAAAGCGCAAAATATTCTTTCATAGTATACCCTCAAATGTGTCCAATATTTTTTTTTTTCACATCATGAAGTTTCCCAGGATAGCCTGTAAGTGTCACCAATGGACCAAAACCTGTAGAAACTGTAACAGCTGCTCCAACCACCACCTCCCTCACTGCAGCTCTGGCTGTACCGATTACCTCATTATCTTCACATGTGGCCCTCTGCATTTATACATACTTGCTCCAATTTCTCTCTGATAGACTTTCTGAAGTCATCCTGTTGTCGGCATTCCAGCATTTTTGTTCCTGTGTTTTAAGTTATTTGACATGCCTGCCTGTTCCTGGTTTCTATCCTCTGCTCAACTCTCTGTCAGCATGTTTCTGCTTTTTTGTGCCTTGACCTCTGCCTAATTATGGAGAGCCATTTCAGCCAAAATTAAATGAATAAATAAATGGGTAAAATAAATACATAAATGAGTAATTGGCATTTTTATTCCCATTTATATTTAGTCATTTATACATTTATTTATTTTTTATTTATCTATTTTTCATATTATCCAGTTTTCAATTTCCCAGTTTCATTTATCCACTTTTCATTAATCCCTTTA
The DNA here is from genome assembly GCF_001649575.2 of Kryptolebias marmoratus. Classification (NCBI taxonomy): domain Eukaryota; kingdom Metazoa; phylum Chordata; class Actinopteri; order Cyprinodontiformes; family Rivulidae; genus Kryptolebias; species Kryptolebias marmoratus. The sequence continues at coordinate 697,412 of NC_051440.1, forward strand.
TCCATTTACCCATTTTATCATTTATCTATTTTTCATTTAACATTTAACATTTAACATTTTTCCTCAGGAGTTTCCCTCCGAAAAGCAGTCTTGCAATGGCGAACGCAGAGGGAGCAGCACGTTCTGTATCGGTTCTTCTTGGGGAAGCTGCCGATCGAATAGATGAACTAGATTGCTGTAAGTTTGATATCCGAAATGTTTTATGGTCCTTTGAGTTTTGTTTAACTTAAATTAACTTTTGATATATACAGCTTCAACTTTGACTGCTAATCAACAGTCACTCACAGTCACAGAAAACCAGAGGAGCACCAGTACTCATAAGTTATCAAGCTTTATACATATTGTTTATTTAATTTAGGTTAACAAAGGTAATCTCAAATGGCTTGAGCATTATCCAAGTTTAAGCTAACTTATCAGTTCTTGATCGATTTGTTACATTACTGTGCTGGCATTAGTTACCAGCATAGTAATGGCAGCACTGTAAGCTTTGCTGTTTGTAATGTATGTTTTAATATTTGATGAGAATGAATAGATGGTGTTGTTTGATGCTTCAAAGTTATTAGGTTAGTTTATCTTGATCAACATACCTGATTACTATTGGGTTTCTGAACAGTGAATTCCAGATTTTATATTTCCTGGATTTCCTGCCTTAATTTTGTCTCCCACTCACCTCCTGCCTCTTCTTTCTCTTTGGTTGCTCTCCCAACTGACTCTGATTTAATTACTAAAAATAGCTTTTTTTTTCTTAAACATTTTCCGAAGTTTAAAATCACTACAAAATATTTTGGCTACATTAAGCATTTGCACCAAAAATTAATAGGTAACAATCAAACCTAGTGACAATTTAGAGTTCCCATTTAACCTAATGGTTAAATTGTAACCATTAGGTTACCATTTTACCTTTCTGATTATTCTTTTTTCACAAATGAACTTTAATTGACTCTATTCTGGTATTTTGAAATTCAACATTTCAACTCTAATCTTCCTCCTCAGTTTTTTTTTTCTTCTTTTGAGCGGCTCTAATATGTAGTTGTAATTCAGTACAAAAACTGATAATTGTGTTTTTATCAGTTTATAAGTTTTGCATCACATGGGTTTACAGATTAAGTTTGCCCTCAGAAGCCTTTCTAAAAATTTTAAATGGCCCTTGAGAGAGAAAAGGTTGAGTAGATTTTTACACAAGCAACTTTACTTGTGCTTGAGTAAAATTTCAACATTTAAACTTTTCCTTGAGTACATTATTCTAGTGCTCTTTCCACCCCTGCATAAGAACCAATGAACTTTCTCCAATGCACATCAACTTTTCCATTCTTGCAAATAAATATGAAGATGTGGATCAGTTTGACTGAATGATAAGTCATCCTTTCTGAACATGGGGGGACAATAAAAAAGGTATGTATAATGTTTTTAGCATGAATTTTTTAATCCATTTTCTTTACCCACTTTTCCATGTAGGGTTGCAGGGAGCTGATGCCTATGTCCAGTGGTCACTGTGTAAGGGGGGAGGATACCCTGGAGAGGTCTCCAGTCCACCACAGGGACAAATAGAGACAAACAAGAGTAACAATCAAACCTAGTGACAATTTAGAGTTCCCATTTAACCTAATGGTTAAATTGTAACCATTGGGTTACCATTTAGCCTTTCTGATTCCGTCATTTCCAGCATTTAATGAAAGTATCATCTTTAGGTCTTGTTTCGAAGGAGGAGAACAGGTCAACTTCACACAGAAAGGCCCCAGGCTGAAGGCGAACCTGCAACCTTATTGCTGTGAAGCAACAGCTCTAACCACTGCCCTGCCAGGCTGCCTTTAGTATGAAATTTATATGAGTAAATGTGTTTTAAGTTTACAGTTTACACTGTTTGTGATCAGATCTACCAGATAAATAAGTAAAAATGCTGAAGCGATGATTGTTTTAGTAGTAATGTGTATAATATACTACATATTTGGCACATATGTTTCTTTAAGTTGACTATAATTCTCGATATTATCATGATTATTCATAGCTATCACTCAGTAAATGAACTGACTCATAAATATAGACAAACATGATCAAGTAAACGTAAAGAGTATTTTTCTCACCATTTTAGGTGACGTAAAGATGCCAAAGATGCAGTGGTTTTAATGTCACTGGCAAATGTAGAGCCTTCATTTTATCCATAAACAATAATTGCTGAAAACATTTATTATACTGTACAACTTTTACTGTCCTTGTGTGTTCAGAAATTATCACTTATCATTTAGCAATCAATTTATTTATAGGGGTTGAGCTCAGACCTCATCACGTGACATTCCATCACTACGATTTTATGAAATGGCTTGTATAACATAATAGCACCCATAACTTGGAGCCTTCTTCGCTTTTGAACAACAAGAGGAGGTGAAGACACTAATAATATATACACCTGTACTCTCGGTTTGGAAACAAACTACAGGCATCAAGTTGAAAAGAAGTTCATATTTCTCAGGTCATAGTTTGAGATTTTATTAGTAAGACTATATTTTCCCAAAAACACTAAATTTAATTCAGTGTCATGATGACATCTTGTATTTTTGTTCTATTTCTGAAATAAAAATGTGGTTTAAGTCATTTGCTAATCATGTTTTTTTTATTTGTATTTACAGTTTCACATTTATAATAGTTTAAAATTAAAACTCAAATAATAAAGTCAGGATCAAGAAAAATGTTCCTTAAAAACAACAAACATTCTCACAGCTGTCTCTCAACAGAGAATAATATTTTCCTGTTGGACAGACCTGGTCTGAAGTCTTCTCCTTGACCCATGTCTCTCTTGCCGGCCAGACCTGCCTTGTCTCCCAGAGTCCTGTGTCCATCTATTCCATCTGGACAGTGAGTAGTAATCCCAGTCAGATACACACACAGACACAAACAGGATGAGTCTTGTCTGAGCCTTTCTGATTCAGTCATTTCCAGCATTTAATGAAAGTATCATCTTTAGGTCTTGTTTCCAAGATCTCTTCAAGCCAATCCAACTTTCTTTGGCCTTTAGTTAGCAAGAATAGTTTTCATTTACAGATGATTATTTGTTTAATAAGATAATTTAAGATTGCGCAGAATGGGGTTACATTTTCTAAATATTTCAGAGGTATCATGCAGACACACATACACAAAGCACACCTGCACTAAATCTAAGGAGAAAAATTAAAGGAAATAGTTTCAGCAAAGTGTTTATCTGTCAATACTTTGTTCAGGTTCCAAACTTCTACAGACCACCTGTGGGGCTTGGCTCGTGGAATTGCAGTAAAGCAAAAGAAAAACTGAAAGGCATGATTTTAAATAAGATGGATTGCAGTTTTAATGCACTGTAATGATGATGGGTACAAAAGAATTTCTTTTGCTATGGTTGTAGTTCTCATATTGAAAGCTGCTCTGAGTTTTTATGGGCCTTTGGACTTTAATATTACTAAAAGAGTCTTCATTCTAAAAACTCACCAATGGTTAACAAGGTTCAACAGCTCCAGTTATGTTAGAATATTCTAACATAAACTCCAAAATATACATGAAATATACAGGATGTTTTAGGCCTATATCTCACTGGATTGTGATGGCTGCAAATGTTTTGTTGCGGTCTTAATGTTTTCTAAGTGTTTGTAATCAGTGAGTTGTGCCTCCATTTTTTGTGCTGCAAAATCTCATGGCCTATTTTCAAGTGCATAGCTTGGAAAACTGTATATATTTTGTTGCCCACCTCTGCTCACATAGTACCCAAGGTGGGTACAAAGCAACCAAGAAAATGCTTTGTATCCACCTTGGCACCGTCCCCAACAATATCGACTTAATCTACTAAAATACCCAATGGAAATGTAGCTAGGCAGACGAAATAATTATCTATCATATGTGTGGCTTTTAGACCTAGACAAAGGGGAGTTCTTGTGCAGGAGTCAAAATATAGCACTGACAATCTTAAGACAAGTTGGGAGACAACTGCAGTAAAATTGAGATGAGTCTGAGGCAAGTTAAAAACACCCACAATGACTTTGTGATTATTTTAAAAGAAAAAATGACTTTGGAACACAACTATTTTTAAAGACACTATGGCCTTGGCAGAGGTTTGCGCTCTCTAAGTTCTTCTAATTTTTTATTTTTTTTGGTGGGGGAGGGGGGGGGTTCCTCTCCAGTCAGTCACAATTTAGTTTCCTTTGTTCCAAACACTCACAAAGTTGTCTCACATTTCTTGTTTTGTTTTTTGTTTTTTTGACTTTCAGAAACTAAGTTCAGATGGGTTTTCAACAACTGAGAGTATTTTGAGAGAAAATTTGTTCTGCAAATTTTTTTGACCTACTTCAAAATTACTGCAAAACAAAAGCAATAGAGCTGGTGGGTTACTGACTCACCAGGATTAAGGATCTAAATCCTTGCACTGAATCAGGCCTCACAAGTCCATGGTCTCAAATAACCCAAATGCTATGTCTTCTGGGAGACTGACACTAAATTCCCAAGTTAGCAAACTCACTGAAAAAGAAAAACAGCAGAATCCCTGGAAATGGTGCAAACTCAGATGAGTCCAGTCTCTGATTGGGGTTAAAAACTTATAAATAGAGTGGACTCAGGCTGAAATTGTGCATGAGCTGGTATTTTAGAATCCAAACATTTAGGTGTTAGAATATGCACAGTACCACTGATATGATGTGCACATATGTTGCACATTTTTGTATATTTACAGTATGTAAATAGTTAGATACTCTTTGCACACTTTGCAATTTTGTTCTGTGTGGTTGATTATGTTTACTTAGTTGGCAACTTGAACAACTCAAGTGAACCAGATCACTCAGTATGGGACTCAGATTAAGTGAACTGAATTTACCAGTTCTAGAGAGAAAAGGCTCTGTGATTCAGGTAAAGAAGAACCCTCATGAATGTTTCAACACAACTTGGAGCTTGGCTTTTAAATTGCAATACAGCAAAAGAACAACTAAAATGCTGTTTGCAGTTGCAGTCCAGTGAGGTTCTAGAGCACAAAGTGACAATCGGCAAATGCAAAATAGGCTTCAACGTTATTGTTTCAGAGAAGCTTAGTATATAGTCTTTATCAAAACAGTCCTTGAAAATTTTCACTTTGAAAAGCATTACTATTCTGTTTTGCTGACCAAAATCTGAATGGGAGATGACAAAACATAGAACTTCTGTTTTAAAAAAATAAAAGGAGTAATGTGAATTGGGCCTTTAAAATCCAAAATATATTTAAGCTTCTTCAAATAAAATTATTTGTTTTTAAATAAATAAATTTGTGAAAATTTTATTATATACAAGTTTCTGCCTCAGTTGTTCTGTGGGTTATGAGAAGTATAGTTTTAAAGTACTGTTACCGAAAACAGGGATGACAGAGGTGTTCCAGTTTTCATTTATTTTACAAGCTGTGTTAAATTCAGTGGCCCATCCACTTTGAGTCAGGCCCATGTGGAAATTCATTCAATCATTTCTGGCTTTGCCCCTGTTCCAAACGTGTAGGTATCTTATATAAGTGTAAATATTTTCTTAATTTTTTATATATTTTTTGTGTATTTGTTTTTACGGAAGCGCATTGCTATCACGCAGGAAAAAAAAAAATTTGAACCCTATCACGTTATAACGTGATACGTATCTTGTTATAACGTGATACGTATCTTGTTAAAACGTGATACGTATCTTGTTAAAACGTGATACGTATCTTGTTAAAACGTGATAATTTTATGTCCAGGAAGTGGCGGTATTATGCTAGGCTAGTACAGTGGCTAACAGGAATTGGTCAGGTTTCCCTTCATGTTTGGTCTACACGGATACGGGTGCTGCTTTGCACTGTGGTTAAAACCAATTGATTTCGGTTGCTTGGTTATGAATAGCCGTTGCCATTATTCACCTATTAAAAAGAAAATGTTCAGCAAATACAGCTGAGCCTCCGTTATAATTAGCCATTTCCTGAATCAAAAGCTACAATCGGAAGCCAACTTTAGCTTCGATCCAGACAGTCAGTTAGGAACGCCGCCACAGCTAGAGGACCGGACTGACGTTTCCTTCTGTGCAGTCCCGTTCTGTTTCGGATCCTGGTCAGAGTAGCATACTATTATTGGTTTTAACCACAGTGCAAAACAGCATCCGTATCCGTGTAGACCAAACATGAAGGGAAACCTGACCAATTCCTGTTAGCCACTGTACTAGCCTAGCATAATACCGCCACTTCCTGGACATAAAATTATCACGTTTTAACAAGATACGTATCACGTTTTAACAAGATACGTATCACGTAACATGTTATAACGTGATAGCGCTCGATTTTTTTTTTTTTCCTGCGTGATAGCAATGCGCTTCCGTATGGTTTTACATCAGAGACCACCTTGTTGAGTTGTTCATGGAATAAAATTGTCTGTTCAATAATCAGAGTGGTTTCCTGGATGTTTTTCCACAGATGTGTTCTTATTTGTAGAGCTCAGCACTTGACTGTGAGTGAAGAGTTAACATGAAGTGTTAACTGAAATGATTAATAATTGTCTGACACTTTCTGACAGCTGCCTGAAGTAGCTCTTCAGCTTGCAGTCTCTGCCCTGTTTATATGGGTGCTTTAAAATCCAACTAACTTAAATATGCCTTTTAATGCTCTTCTCATTAAAATATAAAACTGTGCTAGTCTTCAAATGTTTTGATTGCATATCTTTAGGTACATTTTTAGATTTTTGTTCATTTTTTGGGTCATTAAAAACATTATATAACAGTATCTGTCAAAAAAGGCTTTACAACTCATTAGACTTTATGCCAATACAATTTGTTTTAAAATATACAGTAAAAGGGGAAGAGAGAGATGCCTGCATGTATTTTTAAACTAACAGGTTGTATAATTTAGCAGTTTAGATCATCTAGAGCAGAGTTTCCCGATCCCCGGCATGCAGACTGGTACCGGTCCATAGGTCATTTTGTACCGGGTCGCACAGAAAGAAAAATTAACTCATAGTATTTCTGTTTTTTTAATTTTCGGAGTCTGAAGGACATTTATTTTTGAAAACTGACTGGATTCTCTCCACTACATCCGTCTATGACTCACTCTTGATGCATGTCAAAATGCTCATCTAGGTCACGTAATATGTTACTGCTAAAAACAAACCCACAAGCTAGCAAAACAAGTAAAAAACAAACATCTCAGGAAGCGATCGCGTTCGCAACTATTAACGCAAAATCAAGCAAACCCCGCGAAATCGCAACTTTTTGCAACTTTGTCCAAAACACCGCAACTTTAACCCCAAATAAATCACAAAGAAGAGATGTGACATCACATCCTGTAAACATCAGAATGCCGGGAGCATGCGGGAGCAGCGACCGAAGCGAAAATGTGCGCTAATGCTTAACATTTGCCCACAAAGATTTTAGCAAAGGACCGCGCAAAACACCGCAGTGAAGTTAGTTTTAGGTTAGATATTGTATATTCGCGCTCCGCTGAGTTAGCAGCGTCTAGCTCACGGCTGAACCGAAACAGGAACGCTAATGTCGGCCAGCCGTGCCTAAGTGAACCACCGCGCGTGAGAGAAAGGGCCGGCAGAGAATGGCTGGCCGACATTAGCGTTCCTGTTTCGGGTCAGCCGTAAGCTAAATGCCGCTAACTCCGCGGAGCCCGAATATCCAACATCCAACTTAAAACTAACTTCCCTGTGGTCGCAAAACAGTTACCGACCCAGCTGCACAAGAGTGGGGGGAAGCTGTTTTGCACGTCCTGCAGTGTAATCATCAAACATAAACGCAAGTAATCCATCGACAAACACTTTGTGTCTGCAAAACATGTGAGGAGAGCTGCAGACGAGGGACAATCCAGAAATGGTCATGAATGTCAGTTTATAAGCTATCATTGCACAATATAAACAAAATTCAAGACATGCAAGAAAAAAAATAGAATTTAGAATAGAATAGATTTGTTTAAGAAATAATAGTATTTGTTTTGATCTTGGTTCTCTTTACACTTACACACTCCTACAGTTCATACTTCAAAATGTTGACAGTTTTTCAGAGCAGATTAGAAAGTTATGTTGGAGTTTCAGGCTGCTGCATCGGCACCCCACAACATTTCTTCAGATAATTTCTAGTGTTGTTATACATTTCTGATTTGTGACGTTAGAGTGAAGCAATCGGTGTCTACTGTTTGTATTAGTATTAGTTTCCAATGTATTAGTTTGTTCATATTTGGCTCTCCATTTTTGTAAAACTAGTTGGCTAACAAAGTGTATGATTATAAATAAAAAGGAGATGGAGCAGAAGGTGTGACCTCTTTAAATTGAAGTAATTCTTGTGACATTTTGTAAAATGAAAAATACATACTGGCCTAAAAGAGAAAAAAAAATCAGTGTTGTATAATGGCCATCAGCCACTGTACCAAAAGCATAAGTATACAGTACTATCCGATATGGTGATATGTCCGTATACGTTACATATACAGACAATATCCGGGGAAATCCGCAACGCATCCCTCATGGATTTTGTTTTCACATATCCCCATATATGGACCAAAATGGATCCTGAAAAATCCTAAAATCCGGATACCTATCCACGCGATATCCACAAAAATATGTGTGTATGTGATCCCTCACGGTTCCTGCTTTATATCTCTCTGTATACTCGCTGCCTTGATTTTGTAAAGATTAGTATATCCACATGTCATAGAAAAACTCATATTCGTTGACCTCTTTTTAAAAACAAACCAGGAAAGCAGCTGTAAGATGGATTGACATATAGAGCAGCAGAATAACATGTTTATTGATGAGAAACACAAGCAGCTAATGAAAGAAACAAACAAAAACTGGATGGGTGGACGTAGCAATTCCCGATATGACGCCAAGGCCCTACAGTGGCCGTATGTTTCTATCTTACATTGAGTGACCAGCTCGTCTCTGCCTCTGGCACTGGGGGAATCCTTTATCTGAATTAGGTGATCAATACGACCTGAAACACAGGATGAGGTAGGGGCAACCTTTACCTGGGCTTCACACATTCACACACTCACACACAGTTTAGGGTCCAGGGTTTTTGCTCTGGACTACCTGGACCCCTACAAACTGGTAAGAAAACACATCTTAACGTGTCCTGTAATCAGGCCATCTTTAAATGACACTAAATTAGCTGACACACAGAGGAGACAGCACACAGGGACAAAGAAACACATAAAACAGAAAGATGAACTCCACTGTCTCTTCTGTATGCCATGCCACAAGCAGCACAAAAGTACAGCAAGTGTGTGTGTGTGTGTGTGTGTGTGTGTGTTTGTGTGTGTGTGTGTGCAGTTTGCACTTACGAGGACCTAACAAGTATCCAGCGCTGTTCAGAGTCCAGCCGCGCTTCTCCTTTGCCTGGAAGATGCACACATTCAAAAATAAGAGATACAGATGAAAAACCTTTTCGTTTCTTGGAGTACAGTTTGGAGTTATGGATCATCTGAGGGTGTGGACCCCAAGGTTACTATGTGCATCTTTTTGAGAGCATGAAACATACATTTATGTTCCCCAGTGTCAAAATGTTCATTGATATTTGATTACTGTAAAACTTAGGGGACAAAGTCAGGAGACTGTTTGTGCTGGAAAGAAAAAAATCTATTTAGTTCAAGATTGTTATTGAAACTATAATTTATTAAATGTTAGTGTAATTAAGTAACTTTGAAACAATTTTTTTTAAATTGTGTAAATGTGTTTTTATTTATTCCCTTAAAATAGTTTAATACTGTGATATTTTTAAACTAACCTTATTTATTCAGATTTATTTTCATCTTTAATATTTCCCAATGTGCTTGTCTGTGCCTATTTTTTTCTTTTTTTCTCATTTTTATTTATATTAATTATATAAATATATATATTATATATATATAAATATAAATGGTGTCATGCTCATGGTCTGGAGTTGTCTAGAATAACAGGATCCATACGGATTAGAAATGTGCGGTACAGGAGGACTGTCTCCAGAGGTACCGACTGAGCCCTAAAAAACACAAAACTAACAACAAAAACACAAACTACAACAAATTCATATAAAGGGGTCATTTGGTCATCATGATATAAAAACTAAAGCACACAAACAGAGAAGTGCAGAGAAGGACAAACTGGTTTCAGTTTTCAGTAGGGAATCATCCAAACTCAGAAAAATGAGATGAAATCAACAGTTTTTCTTAAAAATGTATTGAACATTAATGTTAATTATTATTTTTACTGATTATGGTAACTATGAATTAAATGCCCTCTAACTAAAATATACTCAAACTGTTTATTTGTAGCACAGGTTTGATTGTCTGATGAAGACATGATTTACTTTAAAATAATCTTAACACTTTATTTCAATAAAGCTTTTTATTGTAAATATTTATTTTAGTGATTTCAAGCTAACATTATAAATACTCCCATACTAGAAGGCTTTTTCTGTTTCTTTCTTTGGCTTCAGAAAAAAGGAACCAGTAAAAAGAATGATTTGATTATTATGTCTGAATTTCACTTAAAAGGGATTATAGAGTCAAATTTCTAGAAGTTTATTTTGTTTATTTTATTTACTTTATTTAAGATCATAAATATAATTGGAAATCTCACATAAATTATAGACAGAAAAGTTTGTAAAACTATCACAATTTTAAATAAAGCTAAGAGTGGCTTAGAATAATCAACACTTCATTTTTTTGTATTTTTCATTTATTGTTCCATATTTTAATTAGAGGTTTGGTGCACCTTTCCAGGCTATCCCCCACTTCTTGCACATTGACTACTAGAGATAGGCACCAGCTCCACACAAGCCAGAAAGGAGAAGCGAGTAAAGAAAATGAATGTAATGGATGAATGGATGGATGGATGGATGGACAAATGTGGCTAATATCAAATCAATGTTATAAAAAAGCAATAAAAAATTTTTTCACAAAGTGAATGTTAGAGAATATACTAACAGTCTATTTACAAGTCAAATAGGTTGAAATGTGAAATTGTGGTTGGCTACAAAACTTTATTACTTCTGTAGAAAGGTATAAAAAAATTGTTGCCAAAGAATTTACGGAAAATGTTTGCTTTGAGATCCAACAATGAAAATCAGAGGAGAAATTAAATTTTTTTAAAGTTCATCAAAATAGAGGTGTATTTGACTACATGAAGTCATCAAATTACTGAATGATCTAGATGATGACATGGAAATTTGTTTAACTTTTATTGAATTTAATAAACTTTATGAAGAAAAGAATATTTTTATATATTTTTATAAACTTGCAGAATGTTAATATTTAAGACAAATTATGTTTGCAGTTGATTTTATATTAGTTTTATGGGGTTTTATTTGTGGATGGATCAACGCAAATATCAACATTATTAATACCAACACTGGCAGTGGTTTCAGATCAATACTTGCATGATGGATTTATTACTTTAGTTTGTTCTCCTCTTTCTCAAAAATGCAGAAATATGACAGGAAGAAATTTTGTTAAGTTGGTGTATTATTGGTTTTAAACAAAATGTTTGAAAGATAAAGAGTTTAAGCTCTAAAATATTTATTCTCTTTGAATAATTTGTGCCCTTTTTTAAATAAAATATAAATAATTAAAGGGAAAAATATATTTCCTTATTAGGTTGTTTCTAAAGAAAAACCAAGAGTGTAAATCCTTAAATTATCTTTCACCACTTTGCATTGATTTGATTTTTGAAAATAGTTACAGTATATATATATGTAGTATATATATGTAGTTTGTATACTGTTATTAAATGTTATTTCTGATGTTGGATATATGTTGTGATATTATAATATGGATCTTATGTTATGACTGCTACTGTGACAAATTCATTTCTCTTTTCTTTTATTTATTCATTTGTTTGTTTGTTCTGTCATTATACAATTGCCCAAAAGCATTTCCTAAAATCTATCTTGTTTTTTAAAATGTAAATATCATCTAATTTACAGTGAAAAGCAAAAATCAGTCATTTATTAGTTATAATAATATAACAGATTAAGTGCACTGATGATAAAAATGATGCACTGCTTAGCTGCCCTAAGAAGATAAAAGTATTGGATTGATATTAGTGATACTCGTGTTGGATTTACTTGTTTTGGACAAATACCAAATTTTGCAGTATTACACACCACCGAATAAATGCAGTTTGCTGTCTTGTCATTGAGAAAGGGGCAGCTGATATAAGGTTATTCTTCTCCCTGCTCACTGTTTTTTACTTGTGAATTTTAATTTTGTTGAGCTTTGTCAGAGTTTTGTCTTTGTGGATCAAAGTTCTAAAACTACATGAGTGAAATAAGTATATAAGAAAAGAAAAGTTGCACAGAGCGTGCAGAAACTCACCGCAATGACCAGCCCAATGCTCTCAGAGAGAGTTGCACAAAAGATGAGTGACACGCACAAAACCCCGAAGCACCTCTGCATCTGAAAGAGAAAGAAAACATGAACACAACCGGATGCTGTCAGAACCAAACCTGCTGCTCCTGTCAGCTCAGCAGCCTACCTTGGATCAGACAGTCCTGTCGTTTGGTGCACTCAGAGGAGATCTGCAGAACCTGCCTTGGAGGGAGTCAGTGAGTTCTGGTTCAGATGAAATGATGACTCCATCCACCTTTTATCATCGCTTCAACTGCTGCCTGCTCGCGTCAGCAGCCCTCCAAACACGCACACACCCTCCTGCTGGTAGGATGGGCAAGTCACAAACAAAACACAGAAGAAAATTCAATAGCATCCCATAATACCATCATCAGATTTTTCTTTGCTGCCCTCAGAGAGCCAAGATTAAATTTTAGCAGAGAAAAACAGTCTGTGTGTTTTTTCTGTCCTCATTTAATATATAGCAGGATCAATAAAACTTCTGTTTTGAATCAGGACTAGTTAACCCGGTTTATTATCAATGCCTCAGTTTGTTCCCTCATTTTCTCCTAGTACTTATGATGCTTTTCTTTTTCTTTTTTTGTTTGTTTTTACATTTTTCTTTTATCTACAGTGAATTATAAGTTGTAGCCAGTTTTGTGTTCCCTAAAATCAGTTGGTTGTGGTACCCATCTTCGATTGGGGAAGCTCCAAAAATTATTCAGTTGTAAAGGTACATCAGATGGTTACTTTCTGAAAGTATAAATCTGGTTCATGAGATAGTTTGCTAAATCTACAGACACACAGTGCCATTTCTAGCTTTGTGGGGGCCCTATGCAAGCTGCTGTTTGGGGGGCCCTAGTTTGCCAAATTTCAATGAAAATATTTCTAACCCATTAGATCAGGGGTAGGCAACCCTGGTCCTCAAGTGCCACTATCCTGCATGTTTTACTTGTTTCTCTGCTCCAACACACCTGCTTTGAATCAATTGGTGATTAACAGGCGTTTGCAGAACATGAAAAGGTAATTTAACCACTGAATTACGCGTGTTGGAGAACCAACCACACGTGGGACTTCTGAAGACCCCTCTCCTTCAATGCTTGGCTCCAAAATATTTTAGAATTGCTTCGCAAAGACAAAGTTCTTTAGGAAACCAAGCAAAAGATATTACAAAAAAACACATTATTACATTATAATTGTAGTGATGTTACACTAATAGATAAATTCATGTTTTTAAATTAAACATTGTAATGTAGTGTCCCTTTAAAGCATATTTCTAATTACAAAGTTACCACTTAAAATAGCTTTTTGCATTTATTTACACATTGCAAGTGTTAAAGTATTAAAACAAAATAATTTTGTGATGAGCGCTATTTGGTAAAGTAGGAATGTCTGTGTAAAGAGGGGATTACAAAGTGGTCATCTGATATCTAACTGGTGATGAACTAATTAAACAAAGTAATACATCGAAAACCCTGCTCAGTTGTAGGAATGGATGCAGGATTGTTCAAATTTGCAAACTGTGTTGACACAATAAATATTCTAATAAATGTGGCAAGGAGGGAGGTTGCAATAAACTCATTAAAGTTAGTAATAATTCACTTCGAGCAATAGTCCAAAATAATCAACAACAGGCCTAATATTATTAGTCAACTAATAAATAAGTAGAGTTATTTATAACAGTGCTATCAAAAACCCACATCCACACTTCTAATTAAAGATCAATAATATAGACACTGGGCTTAATAAATTAGTCATAAGTAATCCTAAAGTAATAGTAAGTGGCAATCATCTGAAACAACTTTCACTGGATATATGCACCAACACCAGAACAACAACAACAACAACACAGACACACACCAGCCTCACTATAATCTGACTAAACAGGTCTAATGTCACTCATTTCAATCAGTCAGAAAACCACTTTTCCCATATACCAATTTTATTTTAGCTAATTTTCTTAAAACAAACACTAAAGTTGGTTGAACATTTAGCTTTGGGGTCCTCTGGTGACGTGTGTGGCCATATACATTTGCATAGTCAGCAAATGGCAAAAAAAGACTCTGCAGACACACATCAATATGAGCAAAAACATTATTGCTCTTTCATCTTTGGCAGGTTGTGATAATAAAAAAAAAGGTGCAAGAGGATGGTTACGTAAGTGTGAACACCCTTAAACTAATAACTGGTTGAAGTACCTTCAGATTTATTTGCAGCCTTCAGTCTTCTTGGGAACACATCTGTCATCAATTAAAGTTACTCAAACTTACAGAGGCCCAGATCTGCAGGTGGAATGGTACTACCAAATCACTTCATGTCTTTCATACATTCAAATATTTTTAATCTTTCAAACCATCTACAGGGGCACTATGGAGAGCATCCTGATCAGCTGCATCACCAAGCACTGTCCCCTCCCTTCAGGTCATATACAACATACTATGTAACTTTAAATTGGGTGTGTGTTTTCATGGCTTCTGTTTGGCTGAGGGTTTTAAACTCTTGTTTATGTTATATTGTAGTTTGGTTCTCCTCAATTTATCTTTGGTTTATCTTTAGTACGACTTAGTCTTATTTAGTCTCTCATGTTTTAGATATGTTTAGCTCTATATTTTCAATATCGTTGTGTGTGTTTTATGACTTTGTATTTTTATGTTTGCATGTTGTACAGCACTTTGTACTGCCCTGTTGCTGAAAAGTGCTATATAAATAAATTTGGAATTTGGAACATCCGTCCCACCCGCAAAGCTTCTGCATTGCGGGTGATTCCACCCACCCATCATGCAGCCTCCTCAGTCACCTGCCATCAGGGAGGAGACTGTAGCATCTCCAGGTCAAGACCAGTAGACCTGGGGACAGCATCATCCACCACGCTGTCAGGAAGCTGAACTATCTTCCTTTCCTGCCCCCCTCTCCCCGTTTTCTTTCCCTGCAGACATAAACCTTGGAGTCTAACACCCCCCCACCCTATCACTAACACCACACATTTTAGGCTCTTTATATCCACTGTATCTGTAATGATTTTATGGGGTTTTTATTAGTTCCTTTCCGGCCCACAGAACTGTCTCTAGGAAATGTGTGCTTTGTAGACACAAAAAAATGTTTAAAATATGAGCATAAGATGAATTTACTAATTTCATCCAATCAACATGCATTATAAAGCACTGTACACTTTATTTTCAGATGGAGTGATGTTTTGTGTATGTTCAAAACAAGATCAGAGTTGATGCAAAAATGTTATTGTTGCTTTTTAATTGCATTCGTTCTTCCTCTTTCATCCATCTCACTATACTCTCGGCCCACCTCAGCAACATAGGAAACAAAGCTTTCTCCCCCTCTGCTCCCCAACTCTGGAACTCTCCTCCACCAGACATCTGCAGTATTGACTTTTTTCCTCCCTTCAAATTACGACTCAAAACTCATCTGTTCAGGTTAGCCTACTTGCTGTAGTTTCTTTTGGTCATTTTTACTTAATTTTACTTCTTATTGTGTGCTTTTATGTTGTGCCTGTTAGTTTATATATTTTTTTACCTCTGTAAAGTATCCTTGGGTGTGAAAAAAAGACTCTTACAAAATAATGCATCATTATTATTATTTGTAGAGATTTATGACTGAATCCAACATTTTGTGGCCCTCCTTGACAAAGGTAGACAAACCTGTTTGATGACAGAAACACTACATTTAACAAAGAAGCAAATATTATAGGCATAGATTCTATTGACTGAAAAATGACTAAATCAGATTTAACAGGTTTCAGTAAGTTTATTCCTCTTGTTTAATATAAAGTGAAGAGAAATTAACTGTTTATTGTTTCAAATGGTGGTGTTATCCTGCTGTAGAGTTGTTGTCACGTGTGAGCTGCAAGTTGTATAAAGAATGTCTCTGAAAGAAAAAACTTTCAACAGCTTTGTCATCCAACAACAGGCCAACAAACATGAATGATGGCTTTTCTGTGAATGGGAGACTAAAAAAACCTGATGAAGCCCAAGACACATTGGAAGATACTGGAACCTAAACCTATTTATAAAAATGTTTCACATCCTATTCAGTGGCGGCTCCAGAGATTTTTTTCTGCAGGTGCTAAGGGGGTGCTAAGCATTTTATTGAGGGTGCTAATGAAGGATTATTTGTTCTTACAGTTCTCAACACACACAGACGCAAGCACAAACATATATAATCATATAAATGAAGAACAGAATGAAATATACATATGTATCTGTGATAGGCCGATATCTCTACCTAAACCTCTATCACAGAAATAAAGAAGCTTCCCACAACATGAACATGTAGCAGTGCA
>NC_051440.1:716154-743751 GCF_001649575.2 Kryptolebias marmoratus
GGGTGCTACGGGGGTGCTATGACTTTTCCAGGGGGAGCTATAGCACCCCCTAGCGCCCCCCTGGCGCCGCCAGTGATCCTATTAAAAGCATTGCCAGTCTGCTATTCCTCTCAAAAATCCTAGAAAAACAGTTGCATCCCAAGTTCCTTCTCACTTCTCCAAAAATAAATTTAAACAATTTCAGTCTGGTTTCTGTCCACGTCACATCACTGAACTAGCCCTGGCAAAAATCACCAATGATCTTCTGATGGCAACAGACTCCAGAGTTCTATCCATATGTATCCTTCTCGATCTGAGAATAGCTTTTAATTTCATTTTCCCCACCAACTGGCGTACATTGGGTAATTAGATATACCCCTGAACTGGTTCATACTGTATCATATTTTGCTGACCGCACTCAGTTCATTCAGTTGCAAACTTTCACATCTCAGCATTTTCCACTCTCTTCTGGTGTTCCACAGGGACCTGTCCTCGGTCCTATCCTATTCATTATTATTCTTTCCTCTGCCATATTTTTTTTGAAATATGACATTCAATTTATTGTTATTCAGATGACACTCAGTTCTACTTTTCTACCAAACCTACCTCTTTCAGTCATGATCCCTTCCTCATGACCATAGGTGACAGTTGAAACTTACACAGAATAGTAAATCGAGAGTTTTGCCTTTCAGCTCAGCAACTTTTTCATCTCAGCAGACCATATCAACACCCTCATTGCTGCTGATAAGGCCATGATCCAACAATCTATCTTGTGCTCCATCCTACCATCACTGGCGGACAAGGTTACTATATTCTTGCATGGAGGAAGCATTCTATATTTTCTGGTCCAGAACCATGGCTTCAGACCTAGAGAAACTGAGTCTCATCCTAGCCACCTCATGCTCAGCTTTTTACACACACCATTTATTATCCACAAGACGCACAGCAGAGAACTCCCAGGAAACTCCTTCCTCCTTCCACAGTACTGGAACGGGTTTGAGGCTTCTCCACTCTCCCATCCATATACAGATTTTTGCTTCTCTTACCGTGACCAGACATTTTTATTAAACAGACTGAGGTCTGTTTAATAAAGTGCATGCCATTTGGTTCCCACCATTTCCAACAGATGATACACAAAAACAATCAAAAGAAGAGAACGTGTCCCTACACTGTCCGGCTAATGGCGTACTTCCTACCAGCCTGCACAACCATAGAAAGCCGCCTGTGTCTGTTTTCTTCTAATTCACAAATCTAAATCACAATAATTGTGATATCTCCATCCACCAGTTTGCGAATTGGCTATCTTTTTAAATTCATAAGTTTTGCTAGAACAGCTGTAAAGACCAATGTATTTTCTAACATCTTTAGCCAGCTATTTCTCAGCTGAAAAAGTAGAAGCAAAATGACAAAATGAGCCCAACAGCTTTTCCACATAAATATGCTTACAACAAGTTCTAACTAATCACACAATATTTGGTGCATACCCCTGTGAGAAAAAGTTTGGCCAGGACCTTGTGTCGAGAAAGGGCAGACAAACCTACTAGGAGAATGAAATGGCACGATTTTCATCATGCAACTATCTCAGTAAAAGATGATTTCTTGACTTGTTATGGCATATAAAGCAGCCTTATGTGCTGCTCTGGCAGAGCAATTGCAAGTCATGAGCTAAATTGTGGAGGACACAACAAAGATTTCAATGTGACACAGTTTTTCCTGGCTGTAGAACAGCATATCCTCAGTTCTGTCCAAGCAGCGTCATTGTCCTTTTCATAGGCCAGTTGTCCTCTCAATGAGCCATGTTTTAAGTGGGTAGCCATAGTCACCTGTCAATTGAAACCAGATCATATTAAATTTGACAATTAGTTATATTTTATATGCAAAATCCAATAATATTAGTCTTTAATCCAATAATATTGGACATCACTTACATGTTTAAACACACTACTATAGTGTAGCTAATAAATGCAGTAGTAAATGCATGGTAAGTGTAAGACTGTAACCCACAGGTAGGTTACTTCAAATACCCTTATTAGTTAGCTATTATGGTAAAGTTACTCCAACCACCAATACTACGCACTTATAAGGGATATCGGGCCTGATCAGAAGAATTTAGATTCGTGGGAGCCTAGGTGTGAGCAACAACAGAGAAAAGTACACACACACAGTTATATAAAAAAAAACAGTATAGTTTACTGATTGAACACAGGGACTCAAATTTGCATATAAATAACAACAACCAAAACTGTGCGCTTTTAAAGAAAAAAAAAAGAAATGATAAAATAAATATGAAACAAAATACCAGTCTTTGTAATCTTTTAGTCCTCTGCAATGTGTCTGTCAAATGTTCCTGTGATATCTCATTTATTGTAACCAGTTGGGTCACAATCTACCAGTTCGTTCGATCCTTTGGGCTGGGGCTCGCCATCCAGTTCTGGAAAGGTGATCCAGTCTTCTCTGCAGCACTATAGGTTGGATAGTGCACCAACAAAAAAAAACTGACCTAGAAGAAGGCCAGAATAAAGTAGCTTAAAACTACCATTTAAAGAGATTAAGTAATTTCTCAAGTTTGTTTTTTCCATGTTGTACAACCAGATTCAAGTTACCACAGTTACATATCACCAATACATCAATAAAACTAATAAAATTAGTTTATATGTGGTAATACAAAAAGTATCATCTTAGTCTTTTGAAGTGATAATGAAATGCATCCACGACATAATGATTTAACATTAGAATGTGGACTGGAAGCACACATTAGCTCCAGTTTGATCAGAACAGTAGGGAAGTGCATAAGTGCTAATAGAAAGGCACTTCATATAGACAACAGCACTATGAACTGAATTAGCACCATGGAAAATATTGAACATGTGCTAAAAAAAATAAGTAGAGTTACACTGGAAAATACAGTATGCACAAAAATAATTATACTCAAACCAGCTAATTTTCTGTGCTATCATGTTAATCGAACACATGTTATCACTCACCGATGCTTTACGAAGCTAGGACGGCTTTCCGGGCTCCAATCTGCTCAAACTGGAAGCTTTATAAAGTTTAATAAAAACAAAATTACTGTGTTGGACTATATACACTGCAAAACGTTTTTAGGGTTGTTTTTTTTTTTCTTACCGAATCACAAGTTTTCCAGCTAGTTTATAAGAACATCAACCGAAGCAACCAGTAGCATAGATCACTCTCCACCTGTGTCTGCATCTGATGCAATCTGAGTGAAATCTCTGTACTGCGCAGTGAAAGGGGCGAGACAATCAACCTTTCTAGTTTGGAAGGTTTTATACGCATGTCGAACCTGGCTTTATTTCTGCCTGCCATTTTGCTAGCATTTTGGGTTGCCAGTTTGTAGCTTTCTTGGAGGACTGTTTTCAGTTTCTCCACATATTGTGAGTGGGACTTGAAAGTTCTGCTTTGGAAGGGTAGGTTGAATGCTAGGTCAACAGGTAACCTTGGTTGATGACCAAACAAATCCGGTCGTGTCATTTTTTGTACAATTGTACTCATGGACCAGTGGCTTTACAAAATTGCTCCACTGCGTTTTGTCCTTATGTTCTAAGGTCCCAAGAATGCTTAATAAGGTGCAGTTAAAGCGTTCCACAGGATTTCCCCTGGGGTGATAAGGGGTTGTTCGAATCTTGTGAATGCCCATGATCTTACAAAGTTCTTTTATCAGGTTTACCTCAAAATCTGGCCCTTAGTCACTGTGTAGTCGTTCGGGGATACCATAATGAACTATAAAGTGATCCCAAAGACATTTTGCCACAGTCTGGGCTTTTTGGTTAGGAGTAGGAATGGCTATTGCGTACTTGGTGAAGTGATCTGTTAGTACAAGCACATCATTAGTGTTGCTTTGATCCAGCTCAATGGATAAGAAATCCATACAAACCAGTTCGAGTGGTCTTGTGGACTATGTTCACAAGTGCTGGAGCTTTTTCTGGAGGGGTCTTTCTCCGTACACAGCGGTTGCACGTTTTGATTCTGTTCTCGATGTCAGCTGCCATACGAGGCCAATAAAATCTTGTTCTGGCAAGATCAAGGGTACGTTCAATACCTAAATGGCTCATATCATTATGGACTGTGAAAAACTGCCTACCGGAGCTGTTCAGGTAAGACAAGCTGATAGGTGGCATAGCCATTTTCTTGTCGTGTTCGATACAGTATGTGGTTGTGCAGTTCAAGACGATTAAGCTCCCTGAGCAACAGGTTTATATCGGGAAGCTTGGTTCAGGTGGTGGGTGGAACCTTTTCTCCAGTTTCAATTTGGACAATGACCTCACGCGGGCATGGGTCAGCTCTTTGCTCTTCTTTAAGTTTCTCAGCGGAAAGACGGGGTATAACTGGAAGACCAGCACAGTCATCTTCATTAATAAAGTCATCTGGTAAAGCAGTTACAGAGAGGTCTAATGAATGCACCAGAGGGGTAGGTTCATTAGAGGAGCTATGACACAAGTGTCTCTCACAGATAGCAGACACCACCTCTGGACTTAAACTGGTCTCTTGTTGGGCCAAATGAGTTTGGGTGAACTGCTGTATCCTTTCAAGCTCTTTTTGTGACACCGGGTCATTTAATAACTCACCTTGAAAGGCTGTCTGCATCAGAGTTGAATTTTCCCGCTCTATATTGGAGCTTAAAGTTAAATGTAGACAGAGAAGCGAACCAACGATAACTCACTGCATCCATCTTAGCCGTAGTCAGGATATAAGTCAGTGGGTTACTGTCTGTGATGACAGTAAACTGGTTTCCATAAAGATAATCTGCAAACTTTTCCATCACGGCCCACTTTAGGGCTAAAAACTCTAATTTGTGAGCAGGGTAACGAGCCTTGCTTCTGGACAACCCCCTGCTTGCATAAGCGATGACCCTTGTTTGGCCATACTGTTCCTGATAAAGGGCAGCGCTAAGCCCTGTGGTGCGGGCGCCTGTGTGGAGGGAGTATGGCAGCTTAGGGTCAGCGAAGGCCAAGATAGGAGCAGAAGGGAGCTTCTCAAAGATGCCTTTAAAAGCTAGGTCACAAGAAGTGGTCCATCGCTTACCAAAGGGTGTTTTATGGTCATTGAAGTCAGCAGACTTGACTTTGGTTCTCATGCTCTTGCGCAACGGTGGGTACCCTGATGTTAAGTCAGTGAGGAGCTTAATGAGGCTTGAATAGTTTTTTATAAAGTGCCTATAGTACCCTGAAAAAACTAAGAATGAACAAAGTTGTTTTACGTCTTGGGGCACAGGCCAGGTACTCAGGGCTTTAACCTTCTCAGGGTCTGTCTCTACTCCTTTGTGGGATACTATGTGTCCAAGGTATCGCACAGAAGTTCAAAAAAATTTACATTTCTGACGGGGAAAGTTTAAGTCCGTACTCTTTTTGGCGGTCCAGAACTTTCATTAAGCGAGTTTCATGCTCCTCTGGTGTCTTGAAGTGCTGGTGTGTTTAAGTGCTGGCGTGTTGAACACCAGCACTTCTTTTAAATTCACATCATCCATACATCGCTCCATGAGGCGCTGGAAGGTGCTGGGAGCATTTGTGATTCTGTTGAACTCCCAAAAGCCACTGGGGCATATAAACACAGTTTTTGGTTTGTCAGCTTCCTCTACTTCAATCTGATAGTAGCCAGAATTCAAATCAAGGACTGAAAACCACTTAGATCCAGTCAAAGTAGAGAACATTTCCTCCAGGTTTGGGAGAGCATAAGCATCCGTTACAGTTTGCAAATTGAGCTTTCTGTAATCAATACAGAGGCGGATTTTGCCAGTTTTCTTTCGCACCACCACAATGGGCAAAGAGAATTGTGAAGTGGATTCTCGAATCACACCTGCTTGTTGCAGCTCCTGTAAGTGTTTACGAACAGCTTCCAAATCATTGGGATGTATGGGACATGCTTTGTGTTTGAATGGAGTTTCATCTGACAGTTTAATGGTGTGCTTGACCTGATCAGTACGACCAAAATCAAGATCATTTTGTGAAAAAACTTCTGGCATGTTATTGAGTTTCTGCGTTATGTGCTCTTTTCACTCCGCGCTGATGGGGCGCTGAGCCCAACTTGAAAGTCAAGTTGGGCTCTTGACTGACCCCAGACTTGGGTGAGTTAACTGAATGTTCATGAGAGAGGACTCTCTGAAATGCATGGATCTCTCCAATCACACACTTTTGAGGAATTGTCATGTCGTGTTTGGATTTGTTGGTGAGAACAACGGGTATCAGGTAAGGTGCTTGCTCAGGTAAGCTGATGAGACTTGGCTTTACCGGGATACCACCAGGCAAGGTTGAAATGGATGGATGCTCCAGTAGTACAGACTTCTTTGTGATATTGCCTGACACAGCTACTGAGCCTTCTAGGACAACTATTTGGCCTGCTGGGACTAGCTGAGGCCCCTTGTTGTACATGGTTGCTAGGCCAAGGCTACTGTCTTTGGTCTGTTTGTGTCTCAACTCTAGGACTTTTAACCATATACCTTATAACCATTTAATGTGGCTGCAGTTTGGGACATGCTTTGTTATACAACTCATAAAGCACATCTAAAGTGTTCATCCCAATTAACACTAAGGACTGGGAAGCAGCTCAAATATTTGGCACAACTAGGGCAAGCGTCAACACGTCGGCTTCAATGCCTAACTCTTTTGGAAAAGTGACATTCAGTTCAATATAACCTAAGTAAGGCACTGATTGGCCGTTTGCTCCTTCGACTTCGAGCAAGTCAAAGAGTGGCTTAATCTCTTGACTGTCGTTATTATGTCGTTTATAATATGACTGAGGAACAGTAGTCACCTGGGAGCCAGAATGTAATAGAGTGTTCACAGTAATACTGTTAATCTTTACTTCTGCTGTGCTTTTAGTGCCAATTGAGCCTCGAGGAAGGTTGAATCTCTCAGTTTTAGTATGCGACTTTAAAATGTGACACTGTTTAGTAGGCACATTTGGTTTGGGTTCAAGGGGATGAGTTGACTCTGTGGTAGCCTCTGTTTGTCCCGCAACAGAGGCAGACTTTAGTTTAAAGAAGTGGAGCCACTGTGCTGACTGTCCCACATTTGTCTTTTCACTTTTAGTTCTTTCCTTTTAGACTCTACTAGGGAAGGATTTGGCTCAGATTCGCAGTTGGCAACAATATGTCCATCTTCCCCACAACGGAAGCAGTACCAGGGCTTGGGCCTCGAACTAGGGTGGCTGTGTGAGGGAAAGTTGGGTTCAGGGTTCACACAGTTTCTGCAGTGCGGAGAAGAAGTAATAGTTCTCTAAATGTGGGCAGATTTTTTTTCCTTATCTCTAATTGCAGTTCTGTCAATAGGTTATCATCCCAACAACCTCTTTGAAATTGTTTAAGGAGCTGTCTGTCTGTTTCTTTGGGGTTTACACCACCTCTGCGCACTGCAAGACTCAGTGCTACTCGCAGGCGATGCAGGTAAGCAGATGGTTTCTCCCCAGGATCCTGCAGAGTGTTCATGAACTGTACAAGGAGCTCCTCACCGTCTTCTACAGTGCCAAACGCAGACTCTAGCAGCTTAAGATAGTCAACAGGTGACGCATCAGGCCCAAGAGGCGGAATAACATCTGAAGCTGGCGTGAGAAGGCTCTCAAGAATCTTCCAGGTTTTTTCCAAGTTAGAAAGAGATGCATCTTCCATCATCAAGTCAACATGAGAAAGCCATGTTTCACAGTCTGCTTCAGCATATGGTCTAGGATTCTTCCCAGAGAATGCTCTTAACCTAAGGGTGGAATGAGTATTAGCTGTCTTCTCTGTAGTTTTGACAATATGTTCAACCATGATTCTCTGTACTTCAGGTGAGGTTAGATCAATTTGGCTTAACACGTGAGGCGTCTTGTTGTGTTTCAAGGCACCTGGATCATGGCTCTGGATGAGTTTAGGAGGGTGAAGAGTGTCAATATGATGAGGAGGGGAACCAGCACTTTGTGTGGGCGCTGTGTCATTATTTGGACATTTGTTTGCAGCTACTTCAGGGGGTCCCATAGACTCTTCGAATTTTGACATCACCTCCCGTAACAACTCTTCAAAATCCTTCCCACTTAACTTAGCTAAACCCTTTAGTTCAATGAGATAGGTATCAGTGACACTGCCCCCTACATATTTTGTGTAAACATCTGTTAAGGCACGGATACAGTAACATCAGGATCATCAGATGACTGATAGATGTAAGGCAAAGCAGGTGTTAGTTGTTGGACAGCTAAGCCAGAGGTAAACTCCACAACGTGATTCTAGTCCTTCCTCGTCTTTTTCTGATCCATTTACACCACTAACTATCACTGCATTTGGTATCTTAACACCCAACTTTGCAATGAAATCCATTTTACCAATGTGTTCACAGGATAAATCCAATTTATTATTCCACTATTGTCACACAACTCTAGTCTCCTGGCTGGCTCGCCACGTTTGTGTAAGACTGTAACCCACAGGTAGGTTACTTCAAATACCCTTATTAGTTAGCTATTATGGTAAAGTTACTCCAACCACCAATACTACACACTTATAAGGAATATTGGGCCTGATCAGAAGACTTTGGATTCATGGGAGCCTAGGTGTGAGCAACAACAGAGAAAAGTACACACACACACACACACAGTTATATAAAAAAAAAAACAGTATAGTTTACTGATTGAACACAGGGACTCAAATTTGCATATAAATAACAACAACCAAAACTGTGCGCTTTTAAAGAAAAAAAAAAGAAATGATAAAATAAATATGAAACAAAATACCAGTCTTTGTAATCTTTTAGTCCTCTGCAATGTGTCTGTCAAATGTTCCTGTGATATCTCATTTATTGTAACCAGTTGGGTCACAATCTACCAGTTTGTTCGATCCTTTGGGCTGGGGCTCGCCATCCAGTTCTGGAAAGGTGATCCAGTCTTCTCTGCAGCACTATAGGTTGGATAGTGCACCAACAAAAAAAACCTGACCTAGAAGAAGGTCAGAATAAAGGGTTATTTTCAAGAACATCAACCGAAGCAACCAGTCGGTATGTAGGTAGGTACATTTATTTATATAGCACTTTTCAGCACAAGGCGTCTCAAAGTGCTTTACAACACAAGAACAAAATTACAGACAAAGTTACAGAACATGATAATGCAGTAATTAAACACAATGAAACACAATTAAATACAATGAAACACAAAAGCTAAACAAGATAAACTAAACTAAGTGTGCAGTTTGAATAAGTGATCTAAAACATGAGAATGCTAAGCTAATGATACCAAGCTTTCTAAATGGTTCCAGATCCTCTATACGGCCGACATAACAAATACTAACTAAGGTCTAAACATAACTAAACTAAGGTACTAAAATTACCAAGGCCCGCTAAACAGCCAACATGAGAGATGCAAAGATAAACTAAAAGTGACTAAACTAAACTAAGGTATGAACTCTAACTAACAGTACCAAGTCCCTCTAAAGAGCCAACGTAAGATTTTCTAATATATATAGATAATCTAAATAAGGAACAACGGAAGGAAAAAAAAAGAAAAAGAAAAGTATGAGTATGAGAATGTGTGTGTGTGTTTTCCAGACGGTAGAAAGCAGTGTAATGCATTGGTGTGTGCGTGTGTGTTTGCAGGAAAGTCCATGAATGTTCACAGGCAACGGAGAGGGGAAAAGCTTCTGTTGACATAAATTAGTAGCATAGATCAGTCTCCACCTGTGTCTGCATCTGACGCAATCTGAGTGGAATCTCTGTACTGCGCAGTGAAAGGGGCAGGACAATAGGCCCTGCTTCAGAGGTCCTCTGGAACAGCCAAACTGAAGAAGAAAGATTGAGGTCTTTCTTCTTCAGTTTGATGGCTTCCATCCACCAACAGACCCCCTGGTTGCTGCCATTACAGGCACCAATGACAACAGGCCACAATTCCTGAAAATTGCATCTACTATAGAGGCCTTGAACACAGTCCATATGGATTCTGTGCACCTAAGTCAGAGAATTTATCTCTCATACAGCTATCCCTGTGGTTTCTGGGAATCCAAATGAAAAGTAATCATGGCACTTTCAGCTATCAAGACACACCCATCATAGATGCCCATTTACTTTATTACTTTTCATTCTGTGTCATAGAGCCTTTATGTGTTGAACATTCGGGGTAAAAAATAGGACATAGCAGTCATCTCATCACCACCTGCTGGGGAAATGGATCTGGTGACGGGAAAGATTGCTTAACAGACCTAGTATACCCAAAGAAGTGGTAAGAATTAACTAGGAACAGAAGCACCTGTCAAAGAAATTTTCAACTCACACCACTGGGAGGACTTTTCATGTGTCCTAAAATAGCTTAAATTAAGAGAGTTACAACAACTCAGTGTGTGCAGGAGACAGGATAATATTTAAAAGGCAGTGAACAGATGTCATGTCATGTGTTGTTGTATCCATGTGTTGGGCAAAAGCTTTAACAAGAGATTGTCTTATCATTATTATTATTATTATTATTATTATTATTATTATTATTATTATTATTATTATTATTATTAATGTAACAACAGAAGTTCAGTTATGGCTCCACGTAGTACGATCTACAAGATACCATGGCTGACTATGGAGAAGTATTCCCTAAATTAAAGACCTAGTATTCTTCACCCCACTTTTTATGCTTTTTTTTAAAATTAAGATCATCCAATACTGAAAAAGACTTAAAGCCATTTTGGTTAAACTTTGAAAATGACATAATTTATTGTGAGATTAAGTAATATTGCATGATTTGTTAGTAGTATGTTTTTAGTCTCAGCAACTGACACATCAAAGTTTAACCTAATATCTGTAAAACTAAACCCAGGGCTAAACCCAGTGTGACACTGGCTGCAACTTTTGGGGACTAATTTGCAAGCAACATTCGCAATGTAACTCCAAAGTATTTTGAACAGTTTGCAGGGGTTCTTTATTTCTTTGCGTGAGTCTCAGAGGTTTGCAATCCTGTTGCTTTAATTATGAACAGGTTCAAGAAATTTGTTTAACAAATTTTGTCTCTAAACTTTCATAGAGTTGTTGCAAGCAGCTCAAACTTTTCTGGATTAATCTCAATCTAGTTTCTGTAATTCAAGACCACTAGAGCTGTATTTTAACACCTGCAAGGAGCTCTACTCTGACAGAAAAAAATTGAGGCTACAAACCCAAATGTTCGGGTCTAAAAGTGTACTCCAGTACATTAAATCAAAAGTGTGGGCAGATGTCAAGATGGATACAAAGCAGTGTGGCGGTGGGTACACTGTGGGTGAAGGTGAACATTAAAATAATATTCACAGCCTAGAATACAATTTTCTCTGGAGGTTTGGAATGATATCAGCAAGCAAATAAAAAACTAGATGATTGTCATTTCCAGAAATTAACTAAGGACATTTGGATGGGAAAGGAAAGCTAATAAAAATTAAAGAAATGCAATTATGTCTTGGTTCAAGTAGCGTTAAAGACACTGAAGGAGCTAATCACACACACACACAAACACTTACTGTTTTGCTGCTGCAGTCAGAGAAAGTGATATGCATTCCTTCAATAAATGTTAGGCTGTTAACTAGAATAAGAAAATATGTTGTTGTTTTTTTAAAGATAGTTGTAGATGTGTGGTAACACCACCAGCTTGACTGAATTTATCATGATTCAATCATTTTTATCCATTTGTTTAGACTAGGGACCCAGAGCATGCACTGAATGGTAGCCCAACAATCACAATACAAAGTTGTTTCACATTGCGTGTGTCCCAATTCAGTGGCCGCATCCTTCGAAGGCCAGATTTGAAGGCCGATTACGTCACAGCGGCGCGCCGAAGGCTGTCCCAATTCGAAGACTCCTTCAAATGCGGCCCACATATGCGTACTTCTTTTACCCGATTTGAAGGACGGCTCCGGTGTATCCTTCTCAGCCCATCCTATCCCAAGATGCATTGCGGGTATAACCAGTCTAACGGAAAATTATTTTTACAATGGCGGACGAAGCATAAGCGGAGTACACTTTTAAATGTAAGTATATTAAAATCTGGGATTACAAATATCAAAAACCTAAAGCAGTTATGATGATAGGCTTTTGTTATTTGCGTAGACATTTTTTTGTATTATTTTTTTGTCAGAGATCATCAGGACAATAAATGAGCTCGTACAGCGGGTCCCGTAGTTCCTCAACTTTTGCCGCTAAGCTATTTTTTCTCTTTTTTTTAGGGACCAAGGAGCAGACTGAAGCTTTCATCAAGCTTCGCAATCAAAACAGCCACCTTTTTACGGGCGCAAAAAAGGTAGAAGGTGGAGGTAGAAGAATGAATCCATTTATTCATCTTATGAGTACAGTTTCATTAACTCCATACTGTCCATAATCTGTGATCTAAATTAAATATAGCTCCTACTATGTCGTGCTGTGAAAACTGTAGTTTTTAAATATGGGTTTAAGACATTATTTTCCATGTTTCCCTCTTCATTCATTTTTTGTTGATGTTATTAGGATAATTTTGGAGAAGATGGGCCTGCAGGGGAAGGTGACGCCTTTGCAGGCAAAAAAAAAAATGGGACAACTTAAAAAAGAAATATAAAGTATGTACATGTGTAATAAAGAATATAATTTTTACATGTGAGGTTTAAAGGAACATGTTTGTTGCTCTTTTTGCGAACTGTGATGTCTTATTTCCTCTGTTTAGGACTGCAAATATCCAGGGTCAGGGGAAGGAGTGAGTGGGAAGCCCACTGCTGCGACTTGGCCCTGGTTTGTCCTCATGGATGAGGTTTTAGGACAGAGGCCTTCCACTGCACCTCCTGTCCTAATTGCCTCCATCACTGAGGACACTCCAGGTCCAAGCGCAGCAGTGGCTGACCAAGAAGAAGACAGGGCTAAGGAGCAAAGAGAGGAAAGGAGACAGGGAAGAAAGAGGCAGCAGGACAGAGAGGATGAATTGTTGGAATTAATCAGAGAAGATATGAGGCAGCAGAGGGAGGCAGAAGAGAGAAGAGCAAATGAGAATAGGGACAGAATGGAGAGATTTTTCTCAATTCTAGAAAAAATTGCAAAGAAATTAATTGGTTGTATTTTTTTTTTTTGTTCTTGAAAATGTTGTTTTTGTTTTAAATTTCTAAAATAAAGTTGTTACAAAAAAATTGACAATAATTAATTTTATTAACAGTAAGTTCATTAAAAAAAACTGCAGAGCTATTTCCAATAAATATTTGCAGGATTAACCTGAATGTCCTCTTCTTGGACCGTTTATTTAAACTTTTATTCACTAAACAGGAAGTCTCTGGCAGTGCTGCTGGATCGGGTGAAGAAGGATCAAAGACATGGCGGCGACGATATAATTCTTGCAATTCTTCTAATTGGTAAAAAAAAAAAAAAAAAATTTCTGTCTCCATTTTTGCTCTTTCCGTTTGCACACTGTTACGGTTGCTAGGCAACAGGACGTACTCCGAGGTAAATCTGAAGGCTAGACCGTCTCAATTCACAACCGCTGACTTCCTGTCTACCCGGTCTTCTAAGGACCCGGCCTACATATACCGGGTAGGCCGGGTCCTTCGAAGGATGCGGCCGCTGAATTGGGACACACCAAATATCTTCAGCTCTTGGTGGTTCTTTGTACATGTTTAATATTTATTTTTACATATGAATAGACCCTTATTGGATGTATTTAGTTTTTCTGAGTCTCAGAAGCAGAAACAAATCTTTCCAATCTGAATCTGCTTGGCATTTATCCTGCCTTGTTTCCAGCTCAGAGAGATTTCCAGTGAAGAACACCTAACAGCCTTGAGGAACAGTAATACTGATTTGTTTGGTTATTTTCACAGATATTATTCAGATATTATTTGAATCTTATTATGACCAAAGCAAGAAAGCCTGCAGTCTAAATTAATTTTAAATTTGTTGTGAAGGGAACCAGCCTTAATTTAACATTTGTTTTTGTGTTGTTCCAGTGAGAATAAAAATTAAAGGCTTTTGCCAAATATGTGGCAACCTTCACACTTCAAGTTACACTCACAGAATCAAGGGCTACATGGGGTTCAACATCTTGCTAAAGGACATTTTAAGATTATGAGTGTTGGGGAGTGGGAGGATTGGAATTGAACCACCAACCTGCTGATTAGCAGATAAGTGCTATTTCTTCTGCACCACAGCTGTCTTATGGCAAAGCCTTTTATTCTTTGTCCCTCCACTTTCAGTCTGAACATCCCACAGTGACCTATTAAGGGGCCTTACTGGCAATGATCCAAACTGCTCCCCCGTATCGTTACAGGATGTAATACTAGTCACCGGCTCCAGGCCCCGATAGAAGAGATTACCACAGAGTCTGATCACATGATAATAATGGAGCAGAAACACAGTGACACATAACACATGAAGAAAGAGAATGAAATGGAACATTTCAGATAAGAGGCAAAAAGGCACACAAAAACAAGAATTAGGCAATAGCAGAGGTGGCACATGAGAGTGAAGACACTAAGCAAAGGCATAAAGAAAAAGACAAAAAAAGAAGTCAACCAGTTCACGTGGCCAACACAATAACTGTAATCAAAACAAATAGGAGTTAAAAAATGATGAAGTGCAAAGACTGCAAAAACAAGTTTTGTCTTTTTTTTATAGAAACACATTTTAGGTTCCCAAATTATTAAAGCAGTAGCTAAAAGTTAACTGTGTCTAAGAGCTACAAGCTGAAGTAGATTTCAAAACAAAATATTTTCAAGGATTTGAAGAGATCTCATGTCATTTTTTAAGAAAAAAAATCAAATATAGTCAAATAATATAAAGAAAAAATCTAAAGTGTAAAACTGGTGACAAGTAATTAATTCAGTGTGATTTCAAGTGAAAATTTTCTGTCAATTTTGTATTTCCAACTAGTCCTCAACAGTTGCAATCCAGTGAGACACTACCTTCACTTCCACATTAAAAGTATTCCTGCCACCACCAGAATAATATAACTGAAATTAAAAACATCTTGTCACAAAATGATGCAGAAAAACTGGCCCATGCATGTATCATTTCTGGACTATTCCATCCCTCCATTATCTGCTGCTTGTTTTTGAGTCAGATCCCAGGGACACCAGTTTCAGCAGGGAAGCCCAGACATCTCTCTCCACAGCAACCTCTTCCAGCTCTTCCAGAAGAATTCCAAGGCACTCCCAGACCAGAAACGAGAGACAAAGTCACTCCAGTGTGTCCTGGGTCTTCCCCTGGGCCTCCTCTCAGTTGAACATGCTTGAAACACCTCCCTGGGGAGGAGTCCAGGGGGTCCAGGGTCTTTTGGTCACTACCTTGAGTTCGTGATCATAGGTGAGGGAAGGAACAAAGATCAACCAATAAACAGAGTTTTGACTTGCAACTCAACTCCCTCCTCACCACAACAAACTGGTACAGAGTATGCAATACTGCAGAAGCTGCACCGATTTGCTTATCAATCTCATGCTTCATTCTTCCCTTATCTGTGAACAAAAAGACAGCCCACTCTTTTCCAACTGAGTACCATGACCTTGGATTTGGAAGTACTGATCTTCATCCCAGCTGTTTCACACTCGGCTGTGAACTGCTGCAGCAAGACCTGAAGATCACAGCATGATGATGTTAACAGGACCACATCCCAGAGAGTACATCTGGCCCAAAACTTTGTGTTTGCCTGTGTCTCTTTCATGCCCTCTCCAACCCTAGTGCCAAGTCAGAGACTGTCCTGAGACTGGTTTTGTTAGAAGTTTCTTCTTGTTAAAAAGGAGACATTGGAAGCCAATGAGACATTTCTGTGCTTTTCTGCCTTGTGCTAATGAAGGATTGAATTAAAGTGATGCAACCTGTGTGTTTCCTGACAATAGATGACTGTACTAATTAACATATTTTGTATTGTACTAAATATGTTTGTATTAAAATTGTGTTGTATTTTCTGTAATTAGATTTGAATCTAAATATGAATGTTTTAGACTGAATCTGACTGTATGTATCTTTACCAGTTTTGTTGAGTTTTGTTGTGAAATGGTACTCTGAACTGTATTAAAATTGAATTGATATTGTTGAGAAAAGCAAGTTTTAGTATTCACTCCTTTCAGAGGAATCTCACCTGACCACTTAGTTTCTCTCACCGGATCTTTTGATGTTGCAGAAAAAAAAGACGGACACACAAAACGAGTCCAAACCAGAGGTTTAAAAAACAACTCACCAATAAGAAGCAACAGCAACACGTTCCCAGTTGTGTCTGAAGTAATAACCCCTTCCACTTCTTTTTATACTATAAAGCATACTATCATATCATGATGCCCTGGAACTTTCAGCCTCCCTCACCCCACTTACACAACTGTTCTCCGTGATTATTCTGTCATAAGCTAAGCGTTACCTCATTTCAGCAATCAAATCATTTCAGTGATATCGAAGTTTGTTTACATTTTATCGTAACCTACTTTTAACAATCAAATCATTTTAGCAATATCCAAGTTTGTTTATATTTTATCGTTGACTAAGCACAACCTCATTTCTTAGCAATCAAAGTATCAAGGTTTGATTATATTGTACAGTTTGAACTGCATTACCATTTAGTATTTATACAAGCTTTAAATGTTTGCACCTTTGTGAGATCCCTTTGAATGAAACATGTTATAGAGCTGTAATGAGTTTAACAGAAATGAGAAATGAACCCAAACCATACTTTACAATATACACATAGTACATTCTCCTTATGAGGAAAAAGAACATGAAAGTATGAATGAGGCTTCATGCTTTAAAAAACAGTCCTCATAATAACTTAAAAAAACAGTCCTCATCTGGCCTTCTGTCACCATCAATTGTGTTGTGGTCAAACAGCAGAATTAGAAATGTCATCTCAGCCTATGCTGCTCTTCCTTTTTATGTAGAACTGAAAGAGTCTTAGGACTTGTCATAGATTTGAAGTATATGTGTTGGTGTGCATTCTCGGATTATCCCAGCCTTTCTAAATGCTAATGACATGAAAACAGGAGAAATAGATTCACCTCAAATAACTGCTTTAAACCAGCAGGGTTGTTAAAGAAATACAACTGTCCTGCAGCTTCTGAGGTCCCATCGTTTTATTTTAGGCATGATAACAATATTAAATAAAAACATCTGCAGATTTGGAAATTTAGGAAGCTGCAATGGGAAACCAACTTCAGCTTCATGGAATTGAAGGAGAATATTTTTAGCAAGTTACCTCGGTTGTGTTTCACCTTAAGTGGCGCTCTTCTTCTTCTGGTCTTTATTTTAGCAGTAAGGTACGCAAAGCTGCACTCTTCTTCGTAGACATTGAGTTTGGCTGCAGCTGCACACAGTTGCAGCGCCTCCTACAGTAAACTAGTGGAACTACGCAGAGAACCACGCCATTCAAAAGCGTTCTTTGGACTACTTTTTTTTGTAATACACAGCAGAAAAATACTGAAGTCCGGACCTCGGTGTCCTCAATGGTAGCTACAGCCCTGTGTGTGTGTGGTGGTGGTGTGTGTGCGTGTGTGTGTGTGGGGGGGGGGAGGTTCAATTCTTCAGTCAGATGTAGGCAGACAGAAGTGTTTTGAGCATCCTAGACAAACAGAAAACTCAGATGAGCACTTTCTAATGTGAAGCCTAAACGCATGTTCACTGTACAAAGGGTGAGACTAAGGATTTTACCCCGTTGATTTTCGATGTTGTCATTTACAAGGAAATGAAAAGTAATTTTAGTGGTTTCATTTTATTAGAGAAAAAGACAAAATCCCAACTTAAAAATCTAGAGAAAATACATCAAATAAAAACTGCAAATTGATTTACATGTTATTGCGTGAAATATGTATTTGATCCCCTACAAGCCATGTGGCAAAAACAGAGAATTCTTTTAGACAACATAATGTACAGTGACAATTTGCAGTTTCACATAAACCAGACTGGTCCTGTGATGGACTTGCAATCTGTCCAGGGTGTCCCCTGCCTCTCAAACAGTGACTGCTGGGAATAGGCACTAGCTGCCCACGACTCAGAAAGGAGAAGTGGGTATAGAAAATGGATGGATGGGGGGGACTAATAAATATACAGAAATACCTGAGCAAAATTATATGTAGGGCCTACAGACTTGCAAGAAACACTGCAATCTAAATTAATTTTACAGACAGAGTTTGTACCCTTTTGATAAAGAAAGGAAAAACTCACAAAGGTCACTTAAATAACTTGAAACTGACAAAAGTTATACGAAAAAAAAATTACTAAACATCCATCCATCCATCCATCCATCCATCCATCCATCCATCCATCCATTCATTTTCTTTTACCCACTTCTCCTTTCTGAGTCACTGTGAGCTGTTGCCTTTCTCCTTACCAGTGAAAGCTGAACTCTGCACTGAACTGGCTGGATGGTACCTCTAGAAAAGACTGAAACTAATTTGCCCACTGGGACATATTGAACTAAGGTGTGTCAGAGGGGTCTTTAATATTGTAATTAGTCAGTAAACCTATTTAAAGGATGAAAAGTAATCACAGGGCTGTTTGGTATTATGGTGTGTATCACACTGAACATGGAGCACAGAAAGCTGAGGACAGAGTTGTCTCAGGAGCTTAGAAAGAAAATGATTGAGCAGCAGGTTAAAGATGAAGACTATTAGACCATCTTCAAGCAGCTGGATGTTCCTCTGACTACAGCTACTCAGATTATTCAGAAGGTTAAGGTCCACAGGACTGGAGACAACCTCCCTAGATGTGGCTGCAAGAGGAATGTTGATGACAAATTGAAGAGACAGATAATACGGATGGTAACCATAGAGCCCAAAGAGATTAGAGATGAACTCCAAGGTCAAGGGTCATCAGTGTCAGATCATAGCATCAGTCACTTTTTGAGCTAAAGTGGACTTAATTGAGGATGGAAGACACCAAGTCATAAAAAAGAAGAATGGAATTTGCCACAATGCATATTGACAAGCCACAAAGCCTCTGGGAACTTTGGTACAGATGAGACCAAACTGGAGCTTTTTGACAAGTCCCATCAGCTCTGTGTTCACAGATCCAAAAATGAATCAAGCATACAAAAAAAAAGAACCCTGTACCTACAGTGAAATGTGGAGGAGGGTCGGTTCTGTTTTGGAGGTGCTTTGTAGCATCTGACACAGGATGTCTTGAATTTGTTCAGGGCTCAATGAAATCTCAAGACTATCAAGATATTCTAGAGTCAAATGTGCTGCTCAGTGAGCAGTAGGTTTCATGCTCACCGTGAAACATCTGATCAGGACTGATGCTGGGTGATACGTACCATTTAGCTCTCTCTGCTGCATGCTTTATTAATACAATCCAACTTTAATCTTCATTGTGAGTAACTTTAATGATCTTACCACTATAGATTACCAATAGTAAACAAAGGTTTGTGATATTCCGATTTTTATGCTGTCTTTAATTGCTTTGGCTTTTACATCATGAGACAGGAGTGTAATCGAATTATTTGTGTAGGTGACCTACACATTTATGCACATTCATTAATATCAGCAAGCCTTCCAGTAACTGATGATTGATAGATGTAGGATCTTAATACAAGCTTATTGTTGCAGTTTATTACCAAATGTTCAGAAATTTCTTTGTTTTTGTTTGTCATCTGTTAGTGACACAAGCACTTAAGCAAAAATGCTCTTCCACAGACCTGAAAACTTGACAGAGCAAAATGGTTTAGGTGAGCATGAGGTCAATAAATAATGTCTGTCCACAGAATCAGTTTGTTCCATTCCAACCTCTCTACCACTATGAGAGAAACCAAAGAGCTGTCAATTAATCCAGGGAGAAGGTAGTAGAT
Organism: Kryptolebias marmoratus; assembly: GCF_001649575.2. Classification (NCBI taxonomy): domain Eukaryota; kingdom Metazoa; phylum Chordata; class Actinopteri; order Cyprinodontiformes; family Rivulidae; genus Kryptolebias; species Kryptolebias marmoratus. The sequence goes on from NC_051440.1 coordinate 735,820, forward strand.
CTGCATAAAGTTAGAATAGGCTACAAGATGGTCAACAAGAAGCTTGGTGAGAAGATGATAGGCAATATGTCTTATGATCAGAAGGGATGGAGTTGTAGCTATTTTGATCAAATCTAAATGTTGTTGTGCTCGACCTAGTGCAATATTGCAATATCTCACAAAATGTGTTTGCACTTGAAGTATGTGTTGGGGAAGACTCTCAGGTACGTCCATGTTAATTTTAGCTCAGTATCTGTAACTTTGTAGACATTTTTGGGTTGGCTAAGGTTGATTAGCTGAGGCAGCCATCTCAAATTTGTTTGACTGCAAAAGTTAATCAGTTGTAGATATACTTCATACATCCAATGATTACTTTCTGAGAGTTTCAGTACATACCATTCTGTAGTTCATAAGATATTTTGCAAAAGAACAATCACCATCACTAAGTTCACAGAAAAACAGACAACAATGAACATTCACTCTCAAACCTAACATGTATGTCATCACAGGAAAGCCTTGTCTCACCTCTTTGTTATGAAGTAAGACAACCCTGGAACAACTTTAACTCCATGCTGCTAGCAAATGCAGGATAAAAAAAACAGACTTTCTGTGGTGGATGTCTTTGCATCTTGCTGAGACTGAGGTATTGTTGGCCACACTCCATCTCTCTTTTTTGGACCCATTAATGTTGCCATAATAGCTCAGTAGTCAGATCATCTTGTCTTTCTTCTTAAAGAACACAATTCTGTTCTGCTGTTGGCAAGTCTCCTGTTGGTGATGAGGACAGCAGCTCTTATGTTTCTTGGCCGCAAGTTTCCAACACTTCAGAGTGAAGAAAAAATAAATTACCTGGCAAATCAGATTACTTTTATATCTTTACCATTTTAGGCTTTTTAGTTTTCTTTTTCTTGCAATGTCCTTAGTGTCTTGACTGTGCAAAGTATTTGGCAATGTATTTTCTCATAAACTGTTGTTACATATTTGCAGCACATTTATGTTCTATCAATCCTATCACTGAGGATATTGGGGACAACATGAGGCTCATTCTGTTACTAAGAATCTTTATGATCGATTCTTTTATTCTCCTCATAAAATGCAAACAGTTCCACGACCGAGTCATGGTCACCCCCTCATCTAAATGTGTGTGTCTCATATCCAGTTTGTGGTGCCTATCTCCAGCCATATTTATATAAAGTAAAGAGACTACTTCTTTTCTAAAAAAAAATACTTTTCCCTATTGAAAGCAAATAACTTTACTGCACAAATTCTGATTTAGTTTTTCACAATTATGTAAATAGGTTATTGCACATCTGCACTGTTTATTTCCTGCATCACCACAAAAGCCTTTATGACAACATCAAATGAGAAGAGGAAAGAACTTGCCGACTGTATCTGCCAGGTCAGGATTAAAAAGATGTGCAGTACAACATACAGTATATCAATCTGACAGGGAAACAACTCAGAGAGGAAACCAGACCTCCTCAGCCTGCCTTGTCTGTTTTAACTATCGACATACACACTCAAAAATATAAACACAGCATTTTTGGTTTTGCTCCCATTTTTCTTGGAACTCAAAGATCTAAGATTTTTTTCTATGTACACAATAGGCCTTTTCAGAAAACCATTAGGTATTTGGTGTGACCACCATTTGCCTCACACAGTGCAACACATCTCCTTCTCATAGAGTTGATCAGTTTGTTGATTGTAGACAAGGCTTATGGTAAAGAAATGAACATTCAATTTACAGGGAACAACTCTAGTGGACATTCCTGCAGTCAGTATTTCAATTGCACGCTGTGGCACTGTGCTGTGTGATAAAACTGCACATTGATCTTGAGGGTTCTGTGCAGTACTTAGCTATTCCGAGGACTGCGACCTTCTGCACAGAGATCTCTGAGGTTGTTCCTGGGATCTCTTGGAGCCACTGTTTTGGCTCCGCGGTGCCACCCTGCTCTGCCGCTCCTCAGCCGATCAGCGAGGAGGATCAGGTGAAATTTATTTACTTAAACAAGCAAGGTGGGAAGGTACTTATGGAGTGACAGAGCTGTCACTCTGGTTTTGGTTTTGAGACTGCAGCAAGCAGCGCTGTGCACACCTCAGACCTGTGTAAATGAAAAGTTTACTACAATCCGCGAAGTACAGCAAGTAGGAACTATATTTCTGTTCATTGTTTGTCAATAGTCCACAGACTTTAAATAGAGACTTTGATTGCTGTATTGAGCAGTTTTAATGTTTATGTGGTTGTTTATAATTGTAATCGAATGATTTGGGTAAAAAAAAATTCAAATTAATTAACTAGATTTGGGGTTTATTGTTTATTGTTTAGTAAATGTATATTTGATAAAAACACTGGGTGATTTGTCTAGATAATATATTCAACTTAAAAAAAGAAATTTATGTGATTTATAAACATTGGTAAAATATGCTAATTTATTTGGTTAAAAAATGCTGGGTTTTATTATCCAAAGATCTGCCATGAATTATACTTTGAAAATAATTAGTTTAAAGGGGAAAGAACTTTGTTTGTGTGGGATGTTGGAAATTATTTCATAAAATCTTTATTTTGTATTAATTTAAGGAAGTGATAGTTGTATTTGTGGTTTTCTTTTGAGGTTTTTCAGCTGATTGCCTACTGCTACCCACAATACTAATAAAGGTAGATCAACTAAATTAAGGCTACTCTGAGTGAAATCCAGGTAAAACTTTGATGTAGTGGCTATCCCTTTTAAGTGGGGAATTACACAGTGAGGAAAACAAGACAAAACAAAACAAAACAAGAAGGATTTCACACTGAAAAACCGAGGTCTAAAGACTGGAGTAAGAAAAAGATGGTCAGCTAGACCAAACATATCCATGGAGAACTAAGTCAAGGTTGTTCTTTGCTCTAATCAAAATGACTGATTCATTAATGCTGGAGCAGCTGAAGACCACAAGAACAACAGTGAAGCACCAATTTTCTCGTTTGGCCAATAATGTGCTACGAATGCACACATTTATGTCTGAGGACAAGCTCAGGGACAGCTTTGTACAGCTCACAGCAGAAGCCAGTAAAGTTCTGGAAGCCAATGATGATATCGAGGTAGGTAGGTAGGTAGGTAGGTAGGTAGGTAGGTAGGTAGGTAGGTAGGTAGGTACATTTATTTATATAGCACTTTTTAGCACAAGGCGACTGAAAGTGCTTTACAACACAAGAACAAAATTACAGACAAAGTTACAGAATTAAACACAATGAAACACAAAAGCTAAACAAGATAAACTAAACTAAGTGTACGGTTTGGATAAATAATCTAAAACATGAGAATGTTAAACTAATGATACCGAGCTTTCTAAATGGTACCAAACCCGATAAACTAAACTAAGTGTACAGTTTGTATAAGTAATCTAAAACATGAGAATGCTAAGCTAATGATACTGAGCTTTCTAAATGGTACCAGACCCTCTATACGGCCGACATAACAATTACTAACTAAGGTCTAAACATAACTAAACTAAGGTACTAAAATTACCAAGGCCTGCTAAACAGCCAACATGAGAGATGCTAAGATAAACTAAACATGACTAAACTAAGGTACGAACTCTAACTAACAGTACCACGGCCCTCTGAACAGCCAACGTAAGAATTTCTAATATATAGAGATAATCTAAATAAGGAACAATGGAAGGAAGAAAAAAAAAAAGGCAAGTATGAGTATGAGAATGTGTGTGTGTGTTTCCAGACACAATAGAAGGCAGTGTAATGTATTGGTGTGTGCGTGTGTGTGTGTTTGCAGGAAACTCCATGAATGTTCACAGGCAACGGGGAGGGGGGGGGGGCTTCTGTTGACATAAATTCCATGGAGACTTGATAAGACTTTGACCTTCAAGGTCACATCGGGAAGCCAAATGTAGATAATAACTGAGTTGTTTTGGAACAGGCTGACTTTGTTTTGAGTCTGCCTTGAAGTCTTTGGATTCTCCAATCCAAATAGCGGAATTTCAGGTCCAACCTGTTGTTCCGAAACGAGCAGCTTCTCCAAGACCTTTTCCATATTCTGAGTCCAGAAATTGCATTTAGTCCAGAGGCCATTGTCTTTGATGATGGAATATCAGCCCGTTCGGAGTAGTTTGCAATTTCGCTCCTGTTTACAGTCTGAGTGCTGGTCGATCCGTGAACCCATCCACAAATTTGTCGATAACCCAGGTAACTGTCTGGTCCAAACAGCAGAAATCCTGTTATCAGAAACACAAATATGTAAGGAACCTCCACGTCGGTAGGTACACAGTCTTCCACTCCTGCCAGGAATCCGGGGGGGGGGCACGAGGAGACAGAGAGAAGAATATGTCCGCCTTCCACCAGGGCAAAAAAAAAGGAGGAACAATGTACTGCTGGTTCAGGGGGTTAAGTGATTAAATTTTGGAGAATATGAACTGACGCAAGCAATTATAACTGCAGAGACACATGTAGACCATGTGGATAATGTGGATCCAAGAAAAAACAGATGCATATGAATTCATGATAGAACATCTGCAAAAACTTGTGACAACAGCGAAGACGGTGCATAAACACTGGAAGTGTTTGGCTCCCCGTGCAGAGCAACATCAGTTCCAGAATCGAATCAAAGGCCTCGAAACGATCTTACCAAGATTGGCATTAAGAAAAGCAGAATGTATTGAAGTGCAAACAAAAGAAATGATTAATAGATTAAGTACTTCAATGAGCTGGCCAGCTGCGCCAGCCATTAAATTAAAGCCTGCAGCTCTCCCAAAGTTCACTGGGGTTCGCAGAGAGTTTCACCAGTGGAAAAAAGATTGGGAAGCACTTCAGATGCAAGGAGACCCAATTGGATCCAAAGAAATTAAAAAATTTCATTTACTTAACAGCGTGGATGAGAGAATAGTACGAGATCCCTGTCTCTCAAGTTACGCAACAGCTGACAAGATAATCCAGGTTCTAGAGAACCGCTTTGGAAATAAAACAACTATTGCCCTTGAGATAGTGGAAGAGCTCCAAAAGGTCCCACCAGTTAGGGGCAACCAGCCCAGGATCATTGAGCTGATCTAAATAGTAGAAAAGGCTCTGATTGATCTTGAAGAACTTGGTGCAACCGGTGCTATAAAGAACCCTCTTATAACAAAAGCAATAGAAAGTAAACTTCCAGATGGTTTGAAAAAGGAATGGCTTCTTTACATAGTCAGCAAAGAGAATAATGCTGAACACTACAAACTATTTGACTACCTCCTAACATTTCTTAAAGGTCAAGAAGCCATTTATGAAAGGATCAACTGAAGGAGGAGTCAAAATCAAGATTTGAACTGCGGCAAGCTTGAACCAGAACTTCTATTCAATCAACAGACATGTCTCAAGGATGTGGGGTTTATGGAGACGGGAAGCACAAGAAAAGACTGTATTTCTGCCAAAGGTTTTGTGCGCTCAAGCTGTCAGAATAGAGGGAGGCTGTCAAGAAGCTGGGGGCCTGCCAAAAATGCCTAGAAATTCACAATGGAAATGAGTATTGTAAAACTGAATTCCTGTGCAGAAAGCCAGACTGCAAAGAGCAACACGCAGTAGAACACCATTATTATCTTTGCTCAAAAGCCGAAGTGTCCAGGGGGCGTTCTATCCAGAGGCGTAAAGATAGGACAGTGGGAGGTGAGGCTGGAGGCTGCTGCACCTAGGCCCAAGAAGACTTTATTAAAAGCCTCTCACCTGAACAGGCAGAAAAGTGTTGTCATGTTTTCTGCAAGCCGATGGTTAAAACATCTCTGATACTTACCTGAAGACCTGTCAGCCGAACTCGTCTGTTCCCCCGGTAAAGAGCTCACTCACCTAATCCACACTGCTGCTGCCTGTCTGCCTCGGTCTGCCTCTGGTCACACCTGCTGGAAACTATCCAGAACCACAATTCCCTTTGCTGAAATAAAATAACTTTTTGTATATTCTGCCTCCAGAGTATGTTTACTCCATACTGTTCCATTATTGACATTCTGTGTAACCCTGATAACCTGAAAGTTTTGGTTGGGAAGTATCAGTGGGTGCAAAGCAACAATGAGTGTATATTTCTGTTTTTCATGGATGAAAACCCAGCTTTTGGTCCATCATCAGGTGGAGCTGACAATGACAATGACAGCAATAACGATATATTCACTGGTGTTTGAACAGGCCTGAGCTATTATCAGCCTGGGCAAAAGAAATAGAACAATTTTCTAAGACTGATTCAATTCTTAAAGGTGTATCATCAAGGCCATCAGATAACAATCTTTGTGCTCTACTGTGACGCACATCTGCACCCATAATTAAATAGGAGGGTGATGTGAAAAATGAAAAAGGGTCAAAACAGGGTAAAGAAAATCAATGTGTTGTAGTTTGCATTTTAAAACTCAATCTTTTGTTTTAAATTCAAATCTGTTTCCTGTGCTCTCCAACTTTAACTTTATATTGGGATTAAACTGTTCTATTGCAAGTATAGACATGTGCTTTTATGCATATATGAGTAACACAAACATCATACAAATTTAATATTGTAGCTCAGTAATTGGATGAAAAATAAGGTAACAATAAAATAATAATATATTAACAAAGATGTAATAATCTGTTAATATCATGTAATTTCCAGATGATCTGGCAGTAAGTTTATACACAGCTCTTCTTCTTCCCAGATCAGAGAGGATAAATACTCCCTCTAGCAAGTTCTGGGTCTGCTTGGGGTCTCCTCCTAATGGGACAAAAGCTAAAAACCTCCAGAGGGAGGTGCCAAGAAGGCATCCTAATCAAACGCCTGGACAACCTCAACTGACTCCTTTCAATGAGGAGGAACAGCAGCTCCCACAGATAACATAGCTCTTCACCATGTCTCCTAGGGCTGCTTTATACTCTGTAAAAAGTCACTAAATCCGCTCTCTCTGACATGAAAACTGTCATTTTGTTCTCCAGGTAGCTTTGTCCACCTCTTCTCTATACAAGGTTCTGGCTGAACTGTTTTTCACAGGGGTTTGCTTCAAGTAGTGTGTGATTGGTCAGTAGTTGTTCTGGACTCATTGAGTAATTTTGCTTTGACTGCTCCACTGAGAAGCAGCTGGCCGAGGCTGTTAGAAGATACAGCCGTTTTTACAACAGCTCTAGAAAAACTTATGAGCTTAAAAAAAATTGCCAAATGGTGAAGAACTTGTGGAAAGAGATATTAGTTATTGAGCACAGAGGAGACCGCGCAGAGACACAGACTGCTCTTTGTGGCTGTGCTAGCTGGTAGGACGTACGCCTCAGTTGGGTAGTGTACGGACACGTTCCCTTCGTTGGCTCATTATTCTGCACCATCTGTCAGAAATATTGGTGGTAACTGTAACACAGAAATATTTAAAAAATGTCAATAATAATCAGACATATTGGATCTTTCAGGAAAAAAAAGATTTTAAATATAGTTATTATAGCTACAATGCTCATTCTGTACATCCTTCTTGTTCATTTATTACTATCGAATAAAATAAAAATAAGTGTCACTTTTTGGCTGTATTTTATGGTTTTACTCAAGTAAATTTTCACTCCTCTGTGAGAGAATTTAGTTTGAAACACCCAATTTTCCACTAAGATGATTGCAGAACCAGAGCTTGTTGTCATTAGAGTCAAAGATGCTCCAAATAATTTCTCTCCTTGACAAATTCAGCTCCAGTTCAACATATCTGACAATACACACAGAAAGACAGGATAAACATTCATTCTTAATAGCTAAGTGTTGGCTGAATACAAAGACTTAAACACCTGCTGTGTGAAATCTGTACCAGACCTTCAGTGACGTGCAGTGAGGTTCATGGTTGGTGAGGCACTGACTCCTTTAGAGTCAGATTTACAAATATATAAACCCAAAAGGGTAGCTTATTCAATTGGCTACTGGTTATTTCATATCTCATCAGCGTTCTTCACACACACTCACTCTCTCTCTCTCTCTCTCTCTCTCTGGAGTGCGCATGTGTGAGCGTCTG
>NC_051440.1:754556-772853 GCF_001649575.2 Kryptolebias marmoratus
TTTAAGCAAATGTTGTCAGAAGAAGACAAAAAACTCATAAAGGGATGGTTTGATGGACTACTAACACCGGATGACGCAGATCCTTTCTTTAAGTTGTTTTTTAAAGCACAATTGAAAGACTTTGATTGTCCTGGGCTTTTTTTAGAGAAAGAAAAAAATGAATGGAAATCTTTTGATTCTGTGAGTGGAAAGGTAATGTATATGAAATGTGTTAAAGCTTTAAACAAAGTAAAACTAAAAGATAAAAAAGATACTCCTTGGAGAGGTTTTTTAAAGTTGGTTTTGAGGCGAAACCTGTATGGGGGTTACTTTATAAGCCACCACTGACTAAAAATGTTGGGGATTTACAATGGAGAATCTTGCATGGTGTTATTGCGGCTAATGCTTTTGTTTCTATTATTAATCCTGGTGTTTCAGATAAATGTCCTTTTTGTTTATTAAGAGAAACTATTTTTCATTGTTTTGTACAGTGTTTCAGAATAATGGATTTATTTACGTTACTAAGAGACATTTGGGAATTATTTGGAGAAAATTTTACAGAACAGTCCTTTATTTTTGGTTTTTTATATGGTAAAAGAAAGAAGAAAATTGGACGATTGTTAAATTTTTTTCTTGGTCAAGCAAAGCTTGCAATTTATTTGAGTAGAAAATTTAAAATCAATAATGGACAGAATACTGATTGTGTAAAGCTCTTTAAGGGTATGGTTAGAGCAAGAGTTCTGTTAGAATTCAAATATTATTTAAAAATGGATGAATTACATACTTTTCAGAATATTTGGGACTATGAAGGTGTTTTATTTAACTTTAATAATTCTGAACTTTCATTTATGGATGTGTTAATTTGAAACTGTGTTGAATGTTTTTCTGGATCACTACTGTGTGAATAAATGAGTTTTTAATCAAAATCTCTCTCTCTCTCTCTCTCTCTCTCTCTCTCTCTCTCTCTCTCTCTCTCATGTAGGTATTAAAGATAAGATAAGAAAAAACATTACAATTACCATTTTGGCAGTCTGACGGAGCAAAACACAAAAACTAACAGCTCGCGGCAGTGCAGCAGAGTACTGCCCTGCCTCACCCTGTGCCTTTTCACTGCGGTCTTATGTCCCCTCAGCAAAACTAAATATGTCACTAACAAACATTAAACATAAATTGTTAAAGACATTAGCCAGACTGTGGAAAATCAGGGTATATAAACGTATATGCAAACATTATATTGGCGACATGCAGTGATACGGCAACAGGCACGGGCCAATTGCATTTATCAACCCAGTTTGTGATGGACTGCGCATTCAGAGGTGAGGCTCGGCTCGTTGCTGCCGCACCTCGTGTTAGGGTTTTTATATTATCAGCCTTTGTGCTCATGTGTAACACTGCCTAGACATGAAGGTCAGACAGCGGGCGCCACACCATCTGGCTCTCCCAAACAGTGATGTGTTATGTGTTTTTAAGCTGTGTTTTTAAGTGTTTTAAGCTAAGGAAACTTAAAATGCCAACTGAGCTGATGGTGAAGTTTTACACAGCTGTCATTGTGTCCATCCTCACCACCTCCATCACCGTGTGGTACACTGGCAATGGCAATAAAGTGATTCTGATTCTGATTCTGATTTTTGCTAGGATCAGAACTGGCCTTGGCTTGCTCAGATCAACCCCTTTTTCTTCTTCTTTCTTCTTCTTTTAATAAAAGAGAAAGCCCAAGTGGAGGGGCAGAACTTCCTGGACAGCACACTGTTAGCAGCTGTAGTGGAATTTCTCCTCTTTGCGAAGGCCTTCATAAAGACAAATATTCTCCGGTGTGATTCTTTTTTAGCAGGTTAAATAAATAAAAACCCTGACATTTTGGTGCCGAAACCCGTGCTCGACATATCTGGCTGCTGACGGAGGGGACAGACGCGCCGAAGCTGTGCACGGCCAGCGTTCCTAGGAGAACCTGAAAGGAAAGCCCTGGTAGTCGACGTTACTCAACAGGCCGGTGTTACTAGGTCTGGCCCACCCGCCAGTGGCAGATTGACGAGTTCCGGACGAAGTGAATTATCACCGGTGAGTAACAAGTTTTTCTTCAAAGCAAAGGAAAACTGGGTTGAAAAGTCCTTTGAGGTCGGAGATCCTCATAAAATATAGGTTGCGATGTCCTTTGAGGTCGGAGATCCTCATAAAATATAGGTTGAAATATCCTTTGAGGTCGGCAATCCTCATAAAAAATAGGTTGGAATGTCCTTTGAGGTTTAAAAACCTCATAAATTATAACGGGGAAAGCCCGAAAACAAAATAGTGTATAAAATAGTGCATGGGTGTGTGAATGATTGTAGCTTTGTGTGACAGGCTGCGCTTGGCTGCGATTGTGAGTGTGCTTGTGTGATGCTGTGATATACTAATGTAATGGTTAATATAATGAACTGTAAACCAGAATATTACGAAATGTTTCTTTAAACTAAACTCAAATAAACTCCTGAATCAGGCATCGGAGTTCATGTCATTGAGCTAAGCAAATAAACCTGTAAATTTTTTTATAACTAAATTATCAGTGTGCACACATAAAGGTAATAATAAAATTAGCTTAGACAATTAAATAATTAGGTCAACAAAGTAGAAAAAGGATCCTTTTGTTTATTGGTCTGTGTTTTTTGTCTTTGTCTTTGTGTTTTGGCTGTACTTTGTGTGTGGTTTTGTTCTGACGTCCAGTACATGTTTTTGTGCTAAAGGTAACTGGTAACCTTAATAACTTTAACTTTAATCTGTTATTTCGTTAGAAAAATGGGAAACAAAACCAGTAAAACATTAACAGGAGATCAAAAATTTATGGAGGAAAAATATCCAGGCTGCACTAAGTACCTGGATAAATGGAATAAAAAATATCAAATTAATGGAACTTTGAAAGTGGATATGTGGAAGTATTTCTTAACAATTCTTGAAACTAAAGCACTCCTAAAAAAGGGAAAGAAAAAACAGAAAATTCAAGCTGAAATTAATTGTGCCAAATTGTGGTTGCAAAATGCAGAAATTAGACTGGACCAAATTTATCAATCCAAAGAAAGGAAAACCGTGACCCAAAAAGATCGAGAAAAAAATGAATTTTTTTTGTGCGACCAGAAGACAATGAAACTTAACCAAGAGCACCTCGCCGTCTCCAAAGAGACGATCACGAGGAGGGGGAACCCTCACTCCCCGCATCTTCAGTCTCTGTCACTCCACCATCACCTGCGCGTACTAGACAAAAGACAAAAGAACAACTATTACAACAAACAGCCTTACAATCTGCTGCTAAATCAGAAAACAGTGATAAGAACGAAGAAGCACTTGCATCTCTTTCAGACCCTCTAACTCCTTTTACACCTCCGCCATATCCAGAACAAGAGCGTAATCGCTTATACCCATCTTTAGAACATTTAAAGAATCCAACACCTGAAGCACCTCCAGAGAGTGTGCCTAGTGTTAACACTTATCCAATGATTACTGTGGCCAACTCAAATTCAGGGGACGGAGAACCTCCACAGGTTTATGTGGAAGGTGTTACTCCTCCTTTTGAAGATGTGGAGAAGTGGATTAATGACATGAACGGGGTTATCCATTCTTACAGATTAAACGGTTTCGAGACAGGACAGGCTGCTATGTCCTCATTAGACAGACATTGGGCAAAAGTACAAGGGGGTTACACGGGAAGAGATGTGCAAAATAGACCATTTGACTATAATGTAGATGATCACACATTAACTGGTGAATATGGCAGGCAGTGGGAGGCTCTGTGTAACCGCGTGCGACAGGAGTTTAAAAAACAAGCAAATTATGACCACTTAGCTGGGGTTAAACAAAGAGCTGGAGAAGAGTGTGAGGACTTTAAAATAAGGTTTGAAAAAGAATTCAAAAAACACAGTGGGATTTCTTTTGACAGTGATGTTGCTTCAGCCTATTAACAGAACTTAAAGAGATCTCTGTTGTCTGGTTTCCGTCCTGACCTGTCAGACTGGATCTCAACTAATCTTGTCGGCGTAGACACTTGCTGAGTTTCAGACTTAATGCGATATGCTAGACATGCTGAAAAAGTTGTGAAGCCCAACAAAGGTGGAGGAGTTTTCCACATCAATTGGGATGATGATGCCTCCACTGATGAAATTTTTTTTCAGGGTCGGGGTCTGACAGAAGGCCGTGGCAAAGGCCGAGGCCGAGTGACAGGCCCTTCCCGAGGAGGATCATGCGGTTATAATAAATCTTTGGACAAAGATTTAACATGCTGGCTTTGCGGTAAAGTAGGCCATCGCTTCGCAAACTGTTATCGAAACAAACTTCAGGGTCCTTCCAGAGGAGGGAAAAAGAGAGAGGGAGGGCGCGGTGGGTCTTCAGCATGACTGACTGCGCCCCACGCTCAAACAAAACAAACTGAACGTGAATATGACTCACTTTCTACTGTGCTTGATGTTTATGGGGCATGGGAACTGTTGAATACATTAAGGGAAAAACCCAACATCACTTTACTGATAAACCAAAAGGAGGTTGAATTTCTGTGTGATACAAGTGCATGTAAAACTATTGTAAAAGAAAAAGTGCCTAACCTTGAACTCTCCAAAGATTACATTTGGGTTAAATCCGCTGATGGAGAGACACAAAAAACAAATATGTCAAAACCTCTTACAATCGAAGACCCCAAAACAGGTCTAAAAATTTCAGCTAAAATCGTAGTTTCTCCAAAATGTCCAATTAATCTTTTGGGAAGAGATTTAATGACAAAATTAGGAATTGCTGTGGTTCCAACTGAAAACGGAATGCGTGCTGTCAGAACAAAAAGTATTAACTTTTACGCGCTGAATCAGAATGAACAAATGTATTGCTCTTATGATCTTGGCTTTGAATCAAATCGTGAATTCCCGTGCAACATTTTATAGGAAGTTAAATCACAATTAACCGAACCAGAATCTCAAATGACCTATAATACATTACATGTAACCATGAATGTATTCACTGATTCAAGTGACGATTATGTAAAAGAATTTCTTGAAACAACTCCTGTGACGGTTGCTGTGAAAAATCTGTACACAGACAGACGGTCGTTTGCTGCATTAACTGTTTTGATCCCAACTGAGCATCAACATCTCTACAAAATGTCAGAAACACACCACATTTCACTGTATAAGCCTTGTGCTTTAACATGGTCAGATGTGGGCAAAAGAACAACGTTAGCTGCAACTGCTACAGATTATGTGGAAAAAGAAGAGGGCTGGAGTTACAGTCCAAGTTGTGACGTTTGGCAATGAAAAGTGTGTGCTGTTGTGACCGGAGATGCTGCAGAGCATTCTCTGGAGTGACAAAAAATAAGAAGAAGAAGAAGAGGAAGACTTAAAGGACCTACCAGCTGATATATGGACCCAGGGTCCATCAGATGTGGGTCTTTTAACATCAATACCTCCAGTTGAAATTAAATCAAAAACAGACTGGAGGCTAAGAGTCAAACAATATCCATTAAAAGAGGAACCTATTGCAGGCATTGAACCTGTAATAAAAGATTTGTTAAAGGGAGGAATCATCAGAGAATGTTCTGATTCCCCCTGTAACACACCGATTTTTCCTGTTCAAAAAGCAAATGGTACTGACTGGCGAATGGTCCAAGACCTGCGGGCAGTGAATGAAGCGGTGCAGACCCGAGCTCAGAATGTTCCGAATCCGCACATGCTGAGATTCTCTGAGACCAGAAAACAAATTTTTTACAGTGATCGACTTGAGTAATGCATTTTTCTCAGTGCCCATTCATGAAAATTCACAACACTGGTTTGCTTTTACCTTTAAAAGCAAAAGATACACTTTTGCAAGATTACCCCAGGGTTTTGCTGACAGCCCCACCATCTTCACTCAGGCCATAATGACCTGTTTGGCTGACTTTAACCTGTTAGACGACTGTCAATTGCTGGTTTACGTGGACGACTTGCTTGTCGCTTCAAGCTTAGAAGCTTCATGCAGAGCTGCTTCTCTTGCTCTGTTAAAACACTTACACAAAACTGGAAACAAAGTAAACCTTAAAGTAACCTCACGTTTCACCCTTGTATTTGAACAGGAAATATGCAATTTCAGCGATTTTGACTATAAAAATGGTATTTTGACTATAAAAATGTTCGAAAATTAGTCATACATAAAGATGAGTGGACAAATATTAATATTAATTTTATGTTATCATTTCTTTTTTTTCTTGTCATGATGACAGGCGAGGCTCTGCTTCAACTGCCTCACCTGCCTCCCCTGACCGCACGTCCCTGCAGACCTGTGGTATTGTCTTCAGAACCTGGAGGTTCTGACTTTGTGGACTAAACCTTCTACTAAGCGGAAAATCATTTTACTTAAGACTGAAAAATGACCAACATTATTTAAAGTTGTGGAGGCAGATGGTTCAATATCTAGCAGTGTAGAGATTTATTCATAACCATTATTGTAACTTCATTTAGACTGTCAGATGGGTCATTATGGACAGCAATGAGACAAACCAGAACATGAATACTTGGTTCACATAACTAAATTTTTGACAGATTACAGCCAAAAAACACATCAGTCTTTATAATGATGAGTCTTCCAAGCTTTTCCTCTGTCCAGTGTCATCTGTAAAGCCTTAAACTTTTATGTTTAATCTGGGCTCCCCTCAAAGCCAAGGACATAAATAGATTTTATGTAAAAGCCATGTTTATTTAGACAAATATACTCAGATGGTTCTTCAGAATCATGCACGCTTATTTTTTATATTTTATGGCCAATTTTAAGAGTGTAAACTTACTTTGATCAACAGGGCCTCAGTACCAGGAAAGTTGTTCTCCAATGTTTAAACCCCTGCCAAAGTGTACTTGGGCAGCACACTAAACACACTAAATCTCACTGCCCTCAATATGGTTTCCAGTATATGAGTGAGAAAATAAAAGTGTTGTATATAAAGTGTAAACACTGTAATAGAAAATGAACTTCATGGGTTTGGGCAAATGAGAAATGTAATGTAATGTCTTAATTGTGAACCATTACCATCCATTTTTTTACTTCCTCTTATTGGTTGGTCAGGTCACAGAGGTAATAGGTCCAGGAGGGAAACCCAGATCTACTTCTTTCCAGCAACACTCTCCAGCTCCCCCTAAGGATCCAAAGTTGTCCCGAGGCCAGAGAGGATTCAGAATCTCTCCAGCGAGTTTTGGGTTTGCCCTGGGGTCTCCAGATGGGAGATCTTAAAAAAACCTTCAGCGGGAGGCATCCAGGAAGATCCTAATCAGATGTCTGAACCACCTCAGCTGACTCGTTTTGATGATGAGGAGGAGCAGATCTACTCTGAGCTCCCTCCAGATCGTGGAGCTCCTCACCTTATTTCTAAGGCTGAGTCCAGCCACCCTACAAAGGAAGCTAATTTTAACCCTCTGATGCATAGTGATCACTGTATTGGACAGCTATTTAAAATGCATTTTCTTCTGACTGCTATGGTTTCTGTGGTGGAACTTAATTTAAGGTAATAGAGTGCTCTCTTCTGCTCCATTCCATTGAGGTTTACTCAGTAGTCAGTCATTGTAACTGCAAGTAAATTTGCTCTGAATCCAAGATGGCTGACAGACAGCAACACATGTTGACTCCTATTGGGACATCCTGTCAATCCTTCTATTCTAGAAGAACCCTAGAGATAAAAAATATGATGTTATAGAGTAACATCTAAATGATACTTTAGTTGCAATAGTTTTAATTTTTTTATTTTAAAAAAGTAGTAATTTGATATAAAGTGTGAAACTGTGTGTGCAACAAAGAATAGGGAAACCTAAGATAGTCTTGGCCATTCCTTATGACTCCAGTGATTACTATAGTGACAACAGTGAGGATGAGTGGCTGACATAGGAGCCAAGGATGATGGAGGAAATTTAGTCTCTCAGGGTGCAGATAGCCAGGTTGAAGAAGGCCAGGATGCAGAGGGGGGTCAACTTGTTGAGGAAGATTTAGAAGATGTGCACATGTTACCAGGCCACACACAGGCTCGCAAAAACATTTGGAAATTACAAGACAATGACTTTGATGGACACTTGCCTAGGTTTCTTGGAGACTGAAAAGTAAATGTTGAGGAAAGAGATTTCTTTAGACATCTGTTTCCTGAAGATCTCATTGATGACATAGTTTACAATACCAATTTGTACACGTTTCAGAAAGGGAAAGAAAATCTGGCTGTGACAAAAGAGGAAATGCTCTTTTTTTTTAGGGCTCATCATGGTGATGGAATATATTTGGTATCCTAGAACACGAATGTACTGGTCTAGTGAGGATGGTCTTCTTCTCAAATTAATTTTAAATGCCATGTCTGTGAACAGATATGGTTACCTGCATTTGTGGATAGCCTAACTTGCCAGCTAGCAAACACCGATAGGCTTTTCAAAGTAAGACCAGTGCTGAATGCACTTCAGGAGACATTTAGGGCAGCAGCAGACCCAGAAGAATTACAGTCAATTGACAAGTAATTTATTCCCTTCAAAGGTCTTCTGTCCATCAAACAATACATACCAAAAAAGCCAAAACCTTGGGGAATAAAAGTGTGGGCCAGGGCAGGGACCTCATGCTACATGCACAGATTTGAAGTGTACTAGGGCTCTGGAAGACGTGATCGCATCAGTGTATTGGGAATGGCTGGAGATGTTGTGATGCGCCTTTGTGATGACATAAAATACAAAAACCACAAGGTTTTTTCGACAACTATTTTTGTATTCCACTCATTGAGTCCTTGAAAAACTGTGGCATCTATGGCACAGGTACATGCAGAGCAAACATGCTGAAGGGAGCAAACCAGAAGCTCAAGAGTGTCCAGTAACTGAAAAAAAGAGGGAAGAGGGGATTGCTCTGTTGTCAGTGATAATGCAAACATCACTGTTACATGTTGGCTTCACAGTTCAGTCATCCACATGGCATCATCCTGTGCTGGCCAGTCCCCAGAAGATGTGGCAAAGAGATGGGGCAAGAAAGGAAGAACAGTGCTCAGGGTCCAAAGACCCTTTATTGTGGCCCTTTGCAATCAACACATGGGTGGAGTAGATCTCGTTGACCAATGTGTCACAATATACCCTTCACAGACATCGGAACAAGCTGTGATACAGCCGAGTCTTTTTTTCATTTTTTGGATGTGACCGTTGTAAATGCCTGGTGCCTCTACTTGATGTCGGGATTTGAAAAGATGAATCTCTTCCTTTTCAAATCTTTTGTAGCTCATGCACTCATAAATGCTGGCTCCAACCAGCAAGGCAGAGGAGGAAGACCCAGTGCAACCTCACCTCCAATAAAGCGGAGAGCAGTCACCAAAGTACACCGTGAAGTCAGGTTTGGCACTGGAAATCACTGGCCCAAGCTCACCGATGTGAAAAATGCAAACAGATGTCACAAGCCAAAACACACACAACAATATCTAAGACACTAACACATATGACCTAAAACCTAAACTAAACTAAAGGTACCAGAAGGCTAACTAAGAGTACCGAAGGCCAGCTAAGAGTTATAATACATTTTAAATAAAAGGCCAAGTAAAAGTTTCAGTGTAAAGATCAGACATGATAAAAGCTAAGATAAACAG
Source organism: Kryptolebias marmoratus (assembly GCF_001649575.2). Lineage (NCBI taxonomy): Eukaryota > Metazoa > Chordata > Actinopteri > Cyprinodontiformes > Rivulidae > Kryptolebias > Kryptolebias marmoratus. The sequence continues at coordinate 764,101 of NC_051440.1, forward strand.
AACTAAACTAAAGGGGATTTAAATGCTTCAAGGAATAGTACGACTTTACTTTAGTTAGTTCTTCATTGAATTTTTAATATGGAGTATTTAGTGTACATTTATTACTTATAATAAATTAAAAATCCATTTGAAGTCCAGATTCTGAGGCAACACAGATTATCAATGGGGTGCGCCCGGATTATCAATGGGGTAAAAACCTTTGTGACCTACTGTTGTTCTGAGGGTAACCACAAACTTTAAACCATTCAAATGGTGATGTAAGACTATTTATTCCAACATTTAATGTAATATAAAAAAAGGACAATCTATTTCAGATTTGGTCTTATCTTCTCAGGTGGCTGCAGGTGAACATTTTGTCCAACCCTAAAGACAAGAGGAGCTTTTCTTTCCTTACTGAGAATTATGAAACATGACCACACACTTTCTTCATGTTCTGGGTCCTGACAACATCAGTGCTGTAATCATTTTCTAACCATACTGTTTCTGCACTCTGACTCACCACATTTCAGATTCTTACAAAATGTCAGGATGTTGAGTTTAGATTATTTTTTAACAAAAGATTCATATTTTGAATTGTATTCAAGTTTTCATCTCAACTTTGAGATGAAATTATTTTTCTTAATAGACCCAAACTACATGACAACAAAAACCTAGTATTCCTTGAAGGAATGCACATCAGCCGCCTTCTTTCATTTCCACCTCCTTTATTATTTTCAATAATAAAATTACACTGGGAGGCTGGTACCAGACCTAGTTACATAATGAACATCAAGGTGACGTTGGGCTGAATCAATAGAACATAAGCAAATGTAAAATAGTTGATAAAGTTCATGTTGACACAGAGTGATGAAATGATAACATCCTGTCCACTTTCAAAAGATACGCACATATCAAGAGCTGCCTCTCACATACTCACTCATTTACTGCCAGGCAGCAGCCCGGGTCTGAACTGGGAACATGTCTGTCAAATTGGGCGGCAACATTGTGGTGACTGGTACCAACAGAGGGGTTGGTTTGGAATTGGTCAGACAGCTGGCAGAGAAGACAGGAGAAGATGCTCACATTTACACCTGCTGCAGGGAACCTGAAAGCCCCAGAGCTGAGGTAAAGCACCATCATGTCCATCTTGCACCCGTACCATCCACTGACAAACACACCTTTGATTCAGAACAATTTGTGGTTTCACCATGCAGTATGAACTTACTCCCTCGTGATTTACACATAACTACTGACAAAATCTGTGCATAATCTAAAAAGACTTGATCAAAAACTCAAAATACCTAATCCAAACTGTGACAGCACTTCTTATGTACTCAGCGTTGCCCATAAATGCTTCAAAATGTCACAAAAATACTTTATCCTATATTAATACAATTCTTTGAGGGAATGTGTTAAACTGCAGTGTGTTGTGTGAAGCTTTCAAGGCAGATCATCATTGGGGGCTTTCCTCCTGATGTACTCCAGGATCTTGGTTGTTTCATCCTGTATAGTGGCTCTGATGCTCACTAGTTCTCTGCTTTCCTTCTTTCTCTTGATGTACAGTCTCAGGGTGCTGGACTTAGGGTGAGGAGCTTGATGTCAGTAGCTTCTATCTCCTCCTTTGGCCAGGTTATTACACCAGCAGCGTATCTGAAGACTGGCACAGCATATGTGTTGCTGGCTTGGACTTTGCTATACCAGCTTTCCGACTATTAAAGTGTGAGTCTTAGCCGAGGGTCGTGACCACATGAGTAAAGGAGCATGTATTATGCTGACACTAACACAATCACCTGTGGGATTTTGGAATTTCTGAGCAAGATGTGCACCAATTTATGGGCCCCACTGTTATAAAAACAAGTACTTGGTGAAGTGAAACTCTTTATTCATTTAAATATTGTTATGTTTTTGTCCTTGGTTTTGACATAAACCAGGTTTGTCTTAAGAGTGAGAACCAGAAACCAGACACTGAGCCAATCGTAAAAGGTAAGTGATTTATTTACAATGTAAAATATGAATGTGCAGAATACTGGAAACCAGGCAGATCTGAAAAGGCAAGAAGGAGCAAGGTGAGTCTCAAATACCAGGTCAGCTTTGAATGACATTCACATTGGTGATTTGTTCTCTGTATCTCTTTTCTTAAAGGTGAGGTGAGTATGGAGTCGTGGAAGCATGGAGGTCCAGAAGGAGGTCTTAGAAGGAGGTTCCAGAAGTAGTCCAGTTGTCCAGTAGAAGGTAAATCCCAAAAACAGGTAAATGCACAGCAAAATCCAGGCAGGAAGGTATTTACAAAGTTCAGGTGGCAAAGCGATTTCTGAGGCAAGCAAACAGGGACAGAAATACCAAATGTTAAAACAATAACTCGTAGACAAGACACTGTGTTTCAACGGCTGAGTCTCTAACCAAAAAGGCTTGATGCTCCACCATAGATCTGAGGCCAACTGCAGGCTTAAATACTGGTTGGGCTCATTAGGGGAACAGGCATCAGCTGTGGAGGGAGAGTCCCAAGACCCGCCTTAAGGGCGGGGACAAAGAAAACTCTAGATCCTCACAGTACCCTTCCCTCAATGATCGCCTCCTGGCGATCTAGGACGTCTGTCTGGATGTGCTCTATAAAAGTCTGTGATCAAAGTGGGGTCTAGAATAAAAGACCTGGGGACCCATGATCGTTCCTTCGGACCGTATCCCTCCCAGTCAACCAGATACTGAAACCCCCTGCCTCTACGTCTGACATCCAGGATGCGATTTACCATGAAGGCAGGGTGGCTATCAATTGGCCGGGCAGAGGGGGGAGGACGGTAGGTGGGCATAACGGACTCTGGAGTACAGGCTTGACTTGGGAAACATGGAACGTAGGGTGGATGCGCATATTAGGCGGGAGTGTGAGACGGACAGAGGTAGGATTTATGATCCGTTCAATAGGGAATGGACCAATGAACCGGGGGGCTAGTTTCTTAGAAGTGTCTTTTAGTTGAATGTCCCTGGTTGACAGCCACACCCGATCACCCACCTGGTACGGAGGAGCAGTAGAACGGTGGCAGTCAGCATACCTCTTATTTTGCTCAACTGTCCTGGTGAGGGCGCATTTGGCGCCCTCCAGATCCTGCGGCATCGGCAAAGGTGAGTCTGAACCAATGGAACAGCCATTTCGTGCTCGAAACTGGGAAAAAGTAGAGGATTGTAATCCAGAGAGACCTGAAAAGGTGACAAACCTGTGGCAGATGAGACATGGGTGTTATGTGCATATTCAATCCAAGAAAGTTGTTGACTCCAAGATGAAGGGTTATCACTGGCCAGGACACGTAGGGCAGCTTCCAGCTCCTGGTTACAACGTTCGGTCTGACCATTAGATTGGGGATGGTAACCAGAAGTGAGACTCACCTTGGCTCCTAAACTGTTACAAAACGCCTTTCAGACCTGGGATGAAAATTGGGGTCCTCGGTCCGAGACGATATCCATTGGTATGCCATGGATCCGGAAAACGTGGTGCACCATGAGTTGACCGGTCTCGTATGCAGATGGGAGCTTGGGGAGAGGAACAAAATGAGCAGACTTTGAAAAACGATCAACAATGGTTAGGATTACCGTGTTTCCTTGTGAAGGAGGTAATCCAGTGACGAAGTCCAGTGCAATGTGGGACCACGGATGGCTTGGATCAGGCAGTGGCTGCAACAGCCCTGCCGGAGGTTGGTTGCCGGATTTGAAGCGGGCACAAGTAGTGGAAGCTGCCACAAACTCTTTGACGTCTGCAGTTAATGTGGGCCACCAGAAGTATCTGTTTGTGAGTGTTAACATCCTATTTATGCCTGGGTGGCAGGTGAACTGACTGGAGTGGAGCCAATCAAGTACTCTGCCTCACACTGGTTCAGGAACATAACGTTTACCTGGTGGACCTCCGCCGGGGTCTGGTTCAGTCCATTGGGCCTCAGTGATCTCTTCTTCGATAGCCCAGGTAAGAGCAATAATAAACATGGTGGAGGGAATGATTGGTTCTTCTCGGTTAGGGTCCTCAGTCTGTGACCAAAGTCTTGACAGAGCGTCCGGTTTAATATTCTTAGAGCCAGGTCTGTATGTAATAGAAAAATTGAAACGTCCAAAGAAAAGAGACCACCTAGCTTGACGTGGGTTCAGCCTCTTAGCGGTCTGGAGGTAAGCCAGGTTTTTGTGATCTGTCAAGATCAGGAATGGGGTCTCCACACCCTCGAGCCAATGTCTCCACTCTTCCAGGGCTAACTTGATGGCCAGTAGTTCACGGTTGCCCACATCATAATTTTGTTCTGTTGGAGACAAACGATGTGAAAAATAACCACAGGGGTGAATCTTATTATCAGTAACGGACCTTTGAGATAGCATGGCTCCTACCCCCGAATCAGAAGCGTCCACTTCCACAATATATTACAGTTTGGGGTCGGGGTGATGCAATATGGGTGCAGAAGTGAAACAAGTTTTTAGCTCACCAAATGCAGCCTGGGCCTCTGGTGACCATTTGAAAGGTTTTTTATTTATGTGAGTTGAGTCAGGGGAGATGTGATGCGGCTGTAGTCTTTGATAAACCAGCGATAGAAGTTAGCGAAACCCAGAAATATCTGTAATTGTCGACGATCTGTAGGAGTGGGCCACTCTGCTACTGCCTGAACCTTTTCGGGATCTGTCTTATAATACCCCTGTCCAAAAATAAACCCCAGGAAGGACACAGAAAGTACATGAAACTCACACTTTTCGGCCTTGATGAACAGTTTATTTTCGTAGAGTCATTGGAGGACGGCTCGCACCTGTTGCCGATGTTGGTCGGGGTTTTGAGAGTAGATGAGAATGTCATCTAGGTAAACAAAAACAAAAGTTATTTAGGAAGTCTCGCAGGACGTCATTGATGAGGGATTGGAAAACTGCAGGAGCGTTCGTGAGACCAAAGGGCATAACTAAATATTCGAAGTGTCCTAACAGGGTCTTGAATGCCGTTTTCTCGTCCCCCTCTCTAATTCTTACCAGATGGTAAGCATTCCTGAGGTCGAGTTTAGTGAATATAGTTTAGTGAATATAGTTGCAGCGTGAAGTTGTTGGTGGACCGAATCGATGACAGGTAACGGGTATTTATTTTTGAAAGTTATCTGATTTAACCCTTTGTAATCGATGCAAGGTCGCAGACTCTTATCTTTCTTTTCTACGAAAAAGAATCCAGCACCAACAGGGGATGTGGATGGCCGAATGATCCCGGAGGAGAGGGATTCTTCAATGTAAGTTTTCATTGACTCTCGTTCAGGTCCAGAGAGGTTGAACAGGCGGCTGGACGGAAGTGGTGCCCCAGGTAACAATTCAATGGAACAATTGTAAGGTCAATGCGGGGGAAGGGATAGTGCTTTGACCTTACTGAAAACGGGGGCTAGATCGTGGTATTCCTGCGGAACATTGGATAGTTCAATTTTCTCCGTGACTTCTTTCTTAGGGGATAACACAGGTATGGCTGACTGAAGGCAATTCAGTAAACAATAGTTACTCCAGGATTCTATTCTTTTCTCTGTCCAGTTAATCACAGGATTATGTTTCTGAAGCCATGGGTAACCAAAAATCATTTGGGGAGTAGGGGAGGAAAAAACAAAAAACTCACCCACTTCACGATGGTTTCCGATGACAAGGAAATGAAGATTAGAAACTCGATAAGAGATATGAGTGATGATTTGTCCCGAAATGTCCAAAACAGGTAGATGAACGGGTACCTCTTGAAGTGGCAGTTTGAGCCTGTGAACGAGATCCTCAGAGATAAGACTTTGTTCTGCTCCTGAGTCTACCAAAGCGTGTACTGGAATCTTGATTTGTTCATTAGACAGAGTGGTATGAATGAAGAAACGGGGACCAGATGGTTGGGTGATTGAGCTCACTACGACTCCCCGTCTGTCTAGTGAGCTGCCCCTTTTCCCAAAAGCAGACACTGAGCGCGGAAATGCCATCTATCTATGCAGTAAAAGCATTCCCTGGCTTCGAACCGATGCTGCCTTTCTTACTGACTTAACTTGAATCGGCCAATTTGCATTGCTTCGGGTTCTATAGGTGTGTTTGACTGATCATTTCTCTCACTGACACGTGAATAAGTGATATGAGAAGAAGGGAAAGTGTACCTTCTCTTGTGTCCTTTGTCGTAGTTGGTTGTCAATCCGGATTGTCAGGGAGATGAGATCTTCCAGGGAACGTGGTTCATCCCGACCGGCCAATTGGTCCTTGAGGGGGTCCTGTAGTGCGTTGATAAAAGCTCCCTTCAACGCCTGAGCATTCCAGCCGGAAGAGGCGGCAAGAGTCCGAAAATCGATGGCGAACTGCGCCACCGATCTTTGACCCTGTTTAAGTGTCCATAACTTTTAGAACTAGCAGGTCTGACTGTTTTGTTTTACACTTAATATCTATTCCAGCTAAAAAAAATTTTAAAAAAAAAATCATCCACAATGTCTTCACTTGGACAAAAAAAATGACTAGGATAAGATTTGTTTGCAAGCTGCCATATAAACAATGTTTTATTTATGATGTACTGGCTTTTTACTGCTTATAGGTTTGTAATGCAACCAATTGGTAGAAAGTAAACATGTCAAAATATGCTCAATTTCTGATTGTTTCTTGCTTTGATAAACCCTGAGATTCACTTTTGGCCCATTCCTCTGTTTTTGAAGGTTTTACAGATTACATGGGTGACATTTCACCAGTATCATAGGCGTAAATCATAGGCGGACCCCCCCCGGGGGGGTCGGGGAGGTTCGGACTCCCCCGATCTTGGGTAAGTTTAGATTTGTCCCCCCCAATAATTCAATGAAGTAAACTGTGTATTCAAACAATATAAGTATACAAAGGCAAAAAACAGAGAAATCCGCCATTAATCTAAGAAAAACAAAGGAATTTTTGTTTACTTGGTATAACATGGCTGTCCAGCACATCCAAGTCACATGACCGATTTAAAACACTCTAGCGGGAAAGATCCGCCCTCTTAAAGACTTCGTTTTAATTTGTCTCGAAAGTCCAGACTTCAAGCTTTACACTAGTTTTTGAATTGTCTCGATAGGCCAAGGAAAACCAGAGATATGATCAATTATTCACAACATTTTTTTTTTTTTGAAAATCGTCATATTTGCAGTGCGTTAGAGCGAGAAGCGCCAAAACCGGGGAGTTTCTGGGAGAAAACTCTCCCATCCCCTGTCCGATCTCACCCCCAACCCAGCCGAATGAACCTTGCAGAACCTTGTAACTTTCAGAAACCACCTGATGTATTGATGCGTAGAACCACTCTGCTACAAATTCTACACCACCTGTTAAGAACTTCAGCATAAAAATGCTACAAAAAAATAAGGACAGCTATTTGATTATTATTTTTTATCTAAAAACACATCAAAACAGAGAGTCTTGATTCTCCTCACACTTTCACTATGGAATAGAGGTTTAAGGTTGAATCTATTACCACTAAGTAACGACTAGCTTCCTAGAAATGTAGTGGAGTCAAAAGTACAATACTTGATTTTGAAATGTAGTGGCGTGAAAGTTATAAGTTCCCCTAAAAGAATTACTCAAGTAAAGTAAAGATACTCAAAAAATATACTTAAGTACAGTGATCAAGTAAATGTACTCTGTTACTGTCCACCACTGTGTATAATAGATGTTGCCATGTCTTGTCTTACTTGTTAGAGCTGCATATCAGTAGTGTAGTTCTTTGCAGTCTTGGCAAATGTACCACACAAATACAATGCTTATTATAACATGTCTACACAGGGTTTTTCAGTACAGTGCAGTGTGTTTTAACATGATGTGTACTGATATAAAACTAACAGCTTCTGTTTGTCATTCATGCTACAAATATGAGTTTAGTTTGGACTTTACTTTAAGACTTTACTTAGAGAACAGAAAACAGCCTGTCAGTCAGAGATCTACCAGAGTAGAACAACAGAAAGCATCTAGCAAGAAGAAGTTGGGTGAGACCATGGCTAGATGCTGATATCCGTCTATCCATTTTTTTACCTACTTTTTCTTATTGGGTCATAGGGAAGCTGGTCCCTATCTCCAGCAGACTAATATTCAGACATTATTAAAGACTCCTGGAAGAATTTAGACAAAAAGATGCCTTTGAATAAGACAAATACGCTACACCAACATCACTCAGACAAAAAAAAATGCCACAAAAAAACAAAACCTTTACAAGAAGGGTTACACTAATACTTAGTGTGCTGCAGCATTTCCACTCTTCAACCCAGTACATACATAGGGGAACACATCATGACCATTACACAGGCATCATATATGTCACAAGGCTCAACTTTTTTAGAAAATATGCTTCATTTTTTTCATGTTTTGACTCACATAAAAATAGTCTTAAAATAGGACAACAGAATACATTAAAATACAATTTTATTAATAAAGCACTTTAAAAACAACACCATTAACCAAAGTGCTGTACACCAGCAAATAAAAACACGAGAGGTAAAACACATACAAATCCAAAACAAGAATAAAAAATATAAAATCAAATGAAACACAATCAAAGCAACAAAACACTTAAAAGCATAAAACAATAAAATAAAATAAAAGCCAACATCTCAAACTGGGTTAAAGGCCAAAGAGGAACAAATGGGATTTCCATCCATCCATCCATTCTCTTCCGGGGTCAGGTCGCGGGGGTAGCAGCCTAAGCAGGGAGACCCAGACTTCCCTCTCCCCAGCCACTTGGGCCAGCTCCTCCGGGGGAATCCCAAGGCGTTCCTAGGCCAGCCGAGAAACATAGTCCCTCCAGCGTGTCCTGGGTCTTCCCC